>NC_056729.1:1496376453-1496661453 GCF_019279795.1 Protopterus annectens
TGAGGAGTGACAGTGTCTTACATGGTACTATAAGACATGTGAGCAGTGACAAAGTCCTACATGGTACCATAGGGCATGTGAGCAGTGAAAGTGTTTTACATGGTACTATAAGACATGTGAGTAGTGACAGTGTCCTATATGGTACTATAAGCCATGTGAGCAAATACAAAGCATCTTACATGGTACTACAAGACATGTGAGTAGTGACAAAGTGTCTTACATGGTACTATAAGACATATGAGCATTGAAAAAGTGCCTTAGGTGTGAGTAGTGACAATGTCTTACATGGTACTATAAGACATGTGAGCAGTGACAGTGTCTTACATGGTGCTATCAGACATGTGAGCAGTGACAATGCATCTTACATGTTACTATAAGACATGTGAGCAGTGACAGATTCTTACATGGCACTATAAGACATGTGAGCAGTGACAGTGTCTTTTATGGTACTAGCTTATCAGTGGGAGTGGTAAGCACTAGGTTGCCTATCTACCACAGGAGAAGAGGTTTCTGGCCCAGAAATTATAGTTTATTGGCCATTTGGGAAGCTCTTCCATCTCTTTCAACCTTGTGATTCAAAAGCCTGTGTTTGTGCTTGTTTCCTGCCTTTCCTGTTATTAGTCTAGTCTAGGTACAGATTTGCTGTATCCAGGACTCTTTGTAAGCTTCTGAGCCCCCGCCCAAGCCTTTCTGTGTTGGAGTGAAGCCTTCTAGCTTATCAGTGGGAGTGGTAAACATCAGGTTGCCTATCTACCATGGGAAGAGTAGGTTTTGGCCCATGAATTGTAGTTTATTGGCCGTTTAGGCAGTTTTCCATCTCTTTCAACTTGCTGGCTTAAAAGCCTGTGTTTGTGCTTGTTTCCTGCCTTTCCTGTTACTAGTCTAGTCCAGGTACAGATTTGCTGTATCCAGGACTCTTTGTAAGCTTCTGAGCCCCCCCCCCAAGCCTTTCTGTGTTGGAGGGAAGCCTTCTAGCTTATCAGTGGGAGTGGTAAGCATTAGGTAGCCTATCTTCCACAAGAGGAGTGGTTCCTGGCCCAGATATTGTAGCTACTGGCCGTTTGGGCAGTTTTTCACATCTCTTTCAACTTTCTGGTTTAAAAGCCGCACTTGTGCTTGTTTCCCACCTTTCCTGTTACTAGCCTAGTCCAGATACAGAGTTGCTGTATCCAGGACTGTTGGTAAGCTTCTGAACCCCGCAAGCCTTTCTGTGTTGGAGGGAAGCCTTCTAGCATATCAGTGGAAGTGGTAAGCACTAGGTAGCCTATCTACCACAAGAGGAGTGGTTCTGGCCCAGAAATTGTAGTTTATTGGCAGTTTGGGCCATTTTTTTCCATCTCTCTCAACTTTCTGGATTTAATGCCCGTGTTTGTGCTTGATCAAACCTTTCTCGTAACTATGTACTGCAAAAACTAGTCTAGTCCAAGTACAGATTTGCTGTATCCAGGACTGTTTGCAAGCTTCTGAGCCCCCCAAGCCTTTGTGTTGGAGTGCAGCCTTCTAGCTTATCAGTGGGAGTGGTAAGTACTAGGTAGCCTGTCTACCACAAGAGGAGTGGTTCTTGGCCCAGGAATTGTAGTTTATTGATCATTCGGGAAGTTGTCCACCTCTTTCAACTTTCTGGTTTAAAAGACCACATCTGCGCTTGTTTCCCACACCTACTGGAAAGCAATAGAAAGCATTAAACTGATATAAGCCTTCTAGCTTAAAAAAGACTTTGGAGTGATGGAATATCAGTTTTCTGTATTTTCTTGCTGTACTTAACTGTTTTCCGCTTAAATGCTGATTTTCCAGCACTTATTGTGATTTAAAAGCTTGTGTTTTCACATATTGTACTTATTTGACTGCCTGCACTTTTAAAAAGTTGTTTTTTGTTTAAATAAATTGTTTAACTGTTGTAGGCTACACACTAAAGTGTGATAGCCTTTTCTGATCACTTGTAGTTGTTTAAAGCTGTTTTAAGTGTACTTTTTACTGTTACTGTTTTCGACTTATCTTTTAAAAATAAATAAATAAATAAATTTCTTGTTTCCCGCCTTTCTAAGTTAGTATAGTCCAGTTTTCAGGCTAGTGCTGAATTCAGGGCTGTGTTTCAAGTTTCTGAGTTGCCCATACCTTACTTGGATAGAGGGAAGTTTCTCTGTTCACCTGTGCGGGAGGGGAACTTTGAGCAGCCATCTGTCCCTGGAGGAGTGGTTCCAGCCTAGAAGTTAGTAGTTTAAAAATGCGTTGCATGGTTTTGTGCACCAGGCAGCACCGGTTAGCTAGGGTTAAAATATTCCCAGCTCCACTAAATGTCCTCTTCAGTTTTTCACTTGAAACTAGTCTAACTCTCAGCCTAAGCACTCAAAAAGCATCCTACAGTCCAGCACTTGCTCAGACCTAATAGCAAGCACTAATATTCCCCGACACTTGACTGCCCAGCAGGGCAAGGCTCTTTATCCACCCCTCACCAACCAAGTGACTAAGCAGCTCACCTACTATTCAGGCATGACCAAAGAGCAACTTCAGGTGTACTCTCCAGTCCAGCTGGTGAATCTGGGTATCTTGAGGAAATGTTACAACTGCCTCATGTACACAGACAGCCCTCTTCTCCTACCACAAAACACTAACATATGTGAGAGATGCAATTATACAGCCAAACTGGAGGCTAAGGTATCTCCACCCAAGACTGGAACAGACAGTCATGAGGAGAAGGTTAACACTTACACCACACCTCCAGCCTCACATAGACCTACTAAACCAGCACTGGCAAAAAATACACATAAATACACAAAATCATACTCGGAGGCTTTAAATAAAAACCTGCAAAAGCATCAGAGAGCTCCAAAGCAGACAGCCACAAAACTTGCACCTCCCGTCACAAACCAGACAACACATAAAACACATAATCCGCACAATCACAGCCCTTAAGGCGAAATAACATACCTAACACACTAGTAATAGGTGACTCAATAGTCAGGCACACTGACGCCCCACTCACTAGGCTGGACAAGGAGAAGGTTACTGTTAGCTGCCTGTCATGAGCCAGAATTCACCACATAACACAAGCACTCAGGTCACTCCAGAACAAGTACAAATATGACTCTGTCATTGTTCATGTTGGTGTGAATGACCTGAGCCGTACCTCCCTGGACTACATGAAAAGAGACATGGAAGAGCTCTCTGATCATGTAGCCCAGGCGGGTATGACCCTGACCCTGAGTAGCATCCTGCCCTCACCAAGAATGATACCTCAGTATAAAGAAAAAATGATCAATTTCAACAATTGGCTAAGCTTCTGGTGTGATACAAAGGGGATCCAGTGTCTGTCAGCCTGGGATGACATGCTCGACAAGCCACGTTGCTTCGCAAGAGACAGCTTTCACCTGTCACCCCTTGGCTTTCGAATACTGGCCAAGGCTCTTGCTGCCCCCTTAGTGCCTTTTTTAGGCAAGGCTCAAAATTCAAACCCACCTCCATAAACAGTACAAGTAAAAAATTGAGGGTTATGCTACTCAATACCAGGAGTTTAAATCTCAAAATGCATGCACTCGAAGCACTCCTAAGTATGGAGGACGACGACATCTGTGCAGTAACTGAAACCTGGTTCAAGGCTCCAGAGAGCACTCCAGCATTACTGGGCTACAACTCATACCACACATTTCAGCCACAGAACATGGACCGAAACACAAAAGGGGGGGGGGTGTATCCATATTCATCAAGGATGTTTTAGCAACATAGTCTCAGCATTACTATAGGCTTTGCTTTTTGCTGATATGTATGTATGTTTTGCTATCCCTAAGGCCTGTCTCTACTGACTGTCCTTATGTGTTAAACTGAATATAACAACTGCATTTAGCTGTAGCTACTGCCTTGGACAATTTCTCCTACCTAGGAATATTATTTTATTTTCATTGCTATTTGAACACAAATACGGTCTCTGACTACTTTAAGCAGTGTTGTTTTTGCTTAGCATCTGTAATCCTGTTACCTAACTATTGTCTGCATGCTGAATTGATGTATAAAGTTTATTATATCTTGTGGACCTTCTACTGCACAACTGTTTCCACCTTTCATTTTTCCAACTTCTCTCCTTCCTATTTCTCTCTCCCTCAGTCTACACTTCTGTCCCTCTTACTTTCTCTCCTCCTCCCACTCCACTCTGTATAATTCCATCCACTAGCCTGCATTTTACTTCTTCCTGCACTCTCCTTCTTCCTACTTTCCTCTTACCCTCATTTTAACTTATTGTTTTTCTCACTCTCCTTTTCAGTTGCTCCCCAGAGTGTTTTCCCCCTTCTTCACTGACCAGACAGGAGATTCCTCCTCTCAAAAGAGAAGACGTCCGTGGACTATCTGCTTGAGCCATATTATTTTCTGGGACCCTATCTCCCTTGCTAAAGTGACTCAGTGTATGTAATCTCTTACATATGTTTTATCTAGCATCTACCTACCCTTGAGCGGCATTCTACCCCGGTGCGCGTGAAAGTAGCCTACCACTGGTCACTGCACAGGCCCCCCCATCCTTTGGTTTCCAGTCTTTCTCCCCATAATTACCTCATTCTAACCTTTATAAAGTACAGTTTTGTACCTACCATAAATGTAGATGTCCGAACTGGATAGCATCTGCAGTCATAACAAGTGGGTTGTCCTGTCGTCAGGCAGCCCTGCAGTCGGCCGGATTCCAAAGTCCGGGTCCGGCTTCGGCTGATGTCGCTCTCCACCCGACGTCATCTCTGCTGGTCTTCGGGTATAAAAGCATCAGCCGACGCCATTTTCCTCAGTGTTTCTTGCCCCAGATGCCAGTAGCCCTCTTGCAGGGTAAAATTTGGATAGATGCCAATGTTTCCAAATAGATAGAGGTAAACACAACAATAAGCATATATGTACATATATACAAACAAATACACCATAAAAGACTCCCCCCCCCAACAGCTAGCTATTAAGAGGGTAAACACCCTAGGAGTACCACAGAGGGGAAGGAGGGAGGGTAATCCTGACTGCAGATGCTATCCAGTTCGGACATCTACATTTATGGTAGGTACAAAACTGTACTATGTCCTTCATGGATGCATCTGCAGTCATAACAAGTGGGTAGAATACCATAGCCAACTAGGGGAGGAGGATAAAGGTAGATTATGGTGTGTTTAAGATCCCTTGCAGTACAGCAGTGGCAAACCCTGCTCGGGATCTGGAATAAAGAGGCAAATTATAATGCTTGGCAAATGTATGCACGGAGGTCCAAGTAGCCGCCTCAATAATGTCTTTGGTTGCCACTCCTCGTAAGAAGGCTGTGGTAGTGGCTGTTGCCCTTGTAGAATGAGGTCTTATGTTCTGTGGAATTGGTTTTCCATGGAAGGAGTAACAGTATCGTATGCAATTTCCTATCCATTTGGAGATTGTCTGTTTGGAAATAGCTTTTCCTTCCCTTCCAGTTGCATAGGCTACAAAAGTTGGTCAGTCTTTCTGCTATTTTTGTTCTGTCCAAGTAGTAGCGTAGCTGTCTATGTACATCCAAGGTATGCAGTATTCTTTCCCTCTGTTTTGTGGGTTGGGAAAGAAGGAAGGTAGGTGGATTGCCTGGTTTAAAGATACTCTGGATACCACCTTAGGCATAAATGTAGGATTAGTCCTCAAGGACACTCTATCTTGGTGGAAGATTAGGAAGGGTTGCACTGCCATTAAGGCCTGTAGTTCTGAAACCCTCCTTGCTGAAGTAATTGCCAGTAGGAAAGCAGTTTTCCATGACAGGTGTTGTAGGTCTGCTGTTGCTGCTGGTTCAAAGGGTGCTAGTGTCAACTTTTCTAGCACAAAGTTTAAGTCCCAAGCTGGTAATGGTGGTTTCCTGGGAGGTTTTACATTCTTGATTCCTCTGAGGAACTGCCTGAGCAAAGGGTGTGAAAAAACAGGAGGATCAAAGCTGTATTCTGCTGAAATAGCTGATGCATGTATCTTGATGGAGGAGTAGGACAGGCCTGAATGAAGAAGTTCGGCCAGATACTCCAGAATGTTAGGCATATCTATGTTTGACACATCTTTTCCTCTTTCGGTACTCCAAATGACAAACCTTTTCCATTTTCCAGCATAGTTCTTTCTTGTTGAAGGTCTGCGTGCTTCAAGAATAATGTCTTTAACTCTTTGGGAAAGTTCTGGATTAGCTGCTGCTATGTGATGTTCCATGCAGTCAGTTGCAGCGTTTTTAGGTTTGGATGTATGATGCTGTAGTTGTTCTGGGTTAACATCAAAGGCATCAGGGTATTGGCCACATGTTGTTCCGAGACATGCTCTTCAGTAGTGGATACCAGTGTTGTCTTGGCCAGTTTGGGGCTATCAGGATTATCCTTGGACGTTCTTCCTTGATCTTTAGTAGTACCTTGTGTATCAGAGGAAGAGGAGGAAATGCATATGCTGTTAGGCCTTTCCAGTTGAAGGAGAGTGAGTCCACTTTCCATGCTAGTGGGTGGAATGTCCTCGTGCAGAATTTTTCGAGCTGGTGATTGAGAGGTGATGCGAATAGGTCTATCTGTGGCATTCCCCATTTCTTTGAGATGGTCTTGAAGATGTCCGGGTGCAGCTTCCATTCGTGGGCATCCGAAGTGGTTCTGCTTAGTATGTCTGCTAGAGTATTGTCTTTCCCCGGTACAAATATTGCCTGTAACTGAATGTTGTAGCTGAGTGCCAGGGTCCACAGCTCCAAGGTCATTCTGCATAGGGGGTATGAATGAGTGCCTCCCTGTTTGTTGATGTACCACATGACGGTGGTGTTGTCTGTCCTTATCATCAACTGGCCCTCTTTGAGGAAAGGTTTGAACTTTTGGATTGCCAGTTTTACTGCCAGCATTTCTTTTAGATTGATGTGCAGGTGAATTTGATCCTGTGTCCACAATCCTTGCACGCATTTGTCCAGCATGTGGGCCCCCCATCCTAGATCTGAAGCGTCTGTTGTGATGGTCTGGCTTGGTTGACATCTGCGGAAGGGCAGGCCTGGGTTTGACTGGCATGCCTGAGCCCACCATAGGAACTCCTGTTTTAAGCATGGAATTAGTGGGATTTCTGTTTCTAGACTGTGTCTGTGTTGGGACCATAAATTCTTTATGTACCACTGTAGTTTCCTCATATGTAGTCTGGCAAATGGGACCAAGATTATGCATGATGCCATGAAGCCCAAGGCCTGTAGAAATTTTCTTGCTGTTAACTTGTTCAGTTTTGTTAGTGCCAAGAAGTAAAGAGGAAGTTCTTTTGTTTTCTGTAGTCAGGAATGCCATTTGTTGTACTGTGTCCAATTCCGCCCAAGAATGTCCTTGTTTGGGATGGTATCAGCCTTGACTTTTGTAAATTGACTGTGTATCCCAGTCCTTGTAGCAAGTAAATGACCCTTTGTAAATCTGTTGTCAGCTTGCTTTTGTTGTCCCCTTGTAGCAGGCAGTCGTCCAGGTATGGGTAAATTTGAATCCCCTGTAGTCTGCAATGGGCGATTACTGATGCCAGGCATTTTGTGAATACTCTGGGCGCAGTAGATAAGCCAAAGGGCAATGCTGAGAATTGAAAGTGCTCTGATCCTGCAAGAAATCTGAGGTATCTTCTGCAGATTGGTCAACTTGGGACGTGCAGGTATGCCTCCTTGAGATCTAGAGTTACCAGCCAAGACTCCTTGCCCAGCATGGGAAGAAGTTGCTGTAGGGTCAGCATTTTGAATTTTGGGACAATGATGTATGTATTTAAGGTGGACAGGTCGAGAATTGGTCTCCAACTTTTTTCCTTTCTTGGAACTAGGAATAGTCTGGAGTAGAACCCCTTTCCTTGTTCTGCTGTTGGCACTCTTTCCACAGCTCTCATGTTTGCTAACTCCATTATCTGGCGTAGAGCCTCTGTTTTTTGATGTGGAGGTAGATTTGGCATTCCTCTTTTGATTGGTAAAGTGTGGAAGTGAAACCGGTAACCTTGATCTATGGTTTGTAAAATCCACTTGTCTTTTGTTATGTAGTGCCAGTTCTTTGAAAATAAGGTTAACTTTCCGCCTAGAGGAGCTGCTATTTGTTCCCTGGTAGGCGGATTTAGGATTAAGTCACTGTGGCTGTGCTGATGTAGAGGCAGTGGCTGTGTCTGTGCCTCTGTTGTTACCTTGCCACTGTCGTCCTCTGTAGGCACCTCCTCTGGATTGGGTTCTGCCTCTGGAACGTCTATTCCTGCCCCTTTGAAATTTTGCAGAGTCAGGAAAGGACCAAATTTTGGCAGGCCAGTTCCTGCTAAACCTTGGGGGTTGGACTTGCAGGAAATCTTTAACAGTTTGAACAGATTTTGCCTTTTCTTCCATTTTCTTCATGACCTGCTGGGCAGGTGTACCAAACAAACTTGTCTTGTCCATAGGAGCATCTAGCAACTTAGCTTTAACATGATCCGGTAAGGCTTGTTCCTTTAACCATGCATGTCTTCTTATCACTGTGCCTGTCATGGCTGATCTAAATGAAGCCTCCAGTGCATCATAGCCACATTTTAAAGAATGGTTACTAACCTGTTGTATGTTATTTACCATCTCTAATACATATTTCTTATCAAGAGATTCATCAGTAGTTAGCTTTTTAGTTAACTGATCAAGCATAAACTCTTGGTATTGTATCATGTGAAACTGACAGTTTAAAGCTCTAGCTGAGAGAGTAGCTGAAGTGTAGACCTTTTACCCCATCTGTCTAGTGACCTTGCTTCCCTTTCAGAAGGAATAGGGTTTTAGCTGTGGTTGGCTACTGCCTTGGGACCCTGGGATATAGTTTCTGGGTCTGCAAGAGGAGCCTTGTAAAGGTGGTGATGAGTATCTGGCACCCTGTAAAATCTGTCTGGTTTGGCAGGGGCTGGGGTAAAGAATCTGGGCGGAGCAAACATCATTGAAAGCATCATCCACCACAGAGAGAACAGGAGGTATAGCTAAGGGCCTGTGCTGTGGTAGGTGCAGAAAAGTCCTAAGTCTTTTTCTGGAGTCTGAAAAATCCTGTTGCTGCCATTGGAACTGTTCTCGCATGGCATGCAGGGTTTCTCAAAGGAGAATTCTTCTGGTGGGAAGCAGCTGGAATGGATTCTTCAGCGTCAGAATCTTGAAATTGGAAAAGGAGCCTCAGGCTGGTCAGTTATGTCTGATTCATGAGCGAATCATCAGAAGACACTGGCTCAGGGGCTCTGCCCTAGGTCTCTTCTCTGGGGCTGAGAGGCCCTGTCTGGGTGAGATTGAGATCCTCTAATTAAAGAAATTAAATCTTCTGCCAAAGAAAGCATTTGAGAACTAGAAGAGGGCCTGGATGAGGGGGTTTAACAGGCACTGATTTAGTAGTCTTGGCTGCTTTAGCCCTGGCGAAGGCCTTAATGGACATGGCTGCTGGAGGCCTAGCAGCACCACGTGCTGGGGTAGAGACATCCAAGGGATGGTTTCTGATAAGTCAGTCACCGTAGTGGGTAAAATTTCTGAGGTCGATTCAAGAATTGTAGCAGGGGCCTCAGTTGTAAGAATAGGTTCAGCTGTACTTTGAGCAGTTTTCTCGGTTTCGGCGAAACCGAGACACTCATGATTTGCTTTGCCGTGGTTTCGGCGAAACCGCGGACCGCCAGTGTCAGTCTTTATCTTTGCGTTTTTTGGGGGTAGTCGGAGAATCCGACGCCTATGTACGCAAAATCAGTACCGAAAAACTGTTCTGCAAACTCCGACCGCCGCCTAACCGTCCGTCGGTTGAAAGAGCACAGGCCGAACAGGCTGCTACGTCGTGGGCTGGGCCTAAACAAGGCAGACAGTAAGAGTGGAAATCTTTATGAGGTATTTGTTTCCCACAGGTTAAACAATTGTTAACTTTTGCTGACATCGGGTGAGGCAAGAAAGAGTCGCCAACGGGGTACTTAGCTTTAGAAGTCTTGAGTAGTATTCGGTAGAAGTAATCTCTGGATCCGACCGACCGGCACTTGCGAACAGCTTCTGCTTCGGGCGCCACGCGGCAAGAAAGACTGAGGAAAATGGCGTCGGCTGATGCTTTTATACCCGAAGACCAGCAGAGATGACGTCGGGTGGAGAGCGACATCAGCCGAAGCCGGACCCGGACTTTGGAATCCGGCCGACTGCAGGGCTGCCTGACGACAGGACAACCCACTTGTTATGACTGCAGATGCATCCATGAAGGACATCCTAACTTTCCTGTGAAACCTCTTCTCCTCTGAATGCACCTCCCTCCTTCTCAACTAGGTGGCAGCATACTCCTGATACAAGGAACTGCACTGTTCCCCTCTCCCAGCCCCACTTACTTTTTCTGCCTAAAATTGTCTCTGCCCTACACTAAATACTTAGTGATTTACCTCCCCACACTTCTATACTTACTTTCAAAGAGTCCTTCTCTAACCAAACATAAACTCCTAACTATTAACTGTAAACCAAAGTTAATAACCATATACCTGCACCCCTGCTGTAATTCTCCTTCTCCAGCCTCAGGTTACTGATTGTTTTTCGGGCCTTTCCTGCCTCTTTGGCTCTTCCCGCTCCGTTCCCCTGCCCTGCCCCCAATTCCCAACCGCCCCCAGTAACTCTACATTTATCCCCCTCCTATCAGTCCCTCCCTCTCCACCAACCAATCCTGATACACCTCTCCCCCTCCCCTTCCTCCACCCTACCTACCTCTCTTAACCACTCCCCCCACATTCCTTACATCATATCATCCTCTTTTTTTCTATCTCCTCTAACTGACCCCAACTACCATGCTCACCCTTCCTCAAAGGTCCTTCTCCTCTCATCCTTCCCCCTCCTTCTAGTATCTCTATACCAAATCACCTGCTATACTAATTTCCATTTACTCTCTCCTCCTTTTACTCCTCAACTCCACCTTGCTTCCCATTACCACAACATCTCAGCTTCTTTAGTTCCCTCCCACCCTATCCTTCTCTTGAAAGTAAAACTTTTTCTAAGCTCAAATAATAACTTTAAATGTAAACCAAATCTATTCCAGCCTCCTCTATCTAAATACAAAACTAATAAACACATCCCCCATCACACATACCTTTACTTAGCCGGCGATATTCACCCCAATCCGGGTCCTAATTTCTCTCCTACAACTCTCCCTTGAACCAACAACAAATCCTCTAACAAAAACCTCAAATTCCTCACTATCAACGCCCAAAGCTTAAAAAATAAATTAACCCTCTTCCATGCCTGGCTCAATCACATCTCTCCTGACATAGTAGCTATCTCTGAAACCTGGCTAAAACCTCACATTAATGACTCTGAATTCCTACCCCCAGGATTCCATTCTTTCTGATCTGACTGACCTAATAGAAGAGGTGGTGGTGTTGCTCTAGTCTACTCCAACCTCTTGTCAATCACTCCCTACCCTACCCCTATCCCTTCTTTCAATAACGCTGAACTTGTTATTGGCATACTAAAAATAAACAACCATAAAAGTATCTGCATTATTTGCCTTTATATTCCTTCTGGCAACAATACTAATACTCTGAAAGACATCCTCTCCTGGACTTCCTCCAATATTAAACTAGAAACCTTCATTTTGGGAGATGTAAATATTGACTGGGGAAAAATCATTAACCCTAATCCCACATTAACCATCAACCTATTCAACTTCACTCAACTTATTAACTCCATTACTAGACCTAACAAAACTAATGCCTCTGGCTCCATACTTGAGTGGATCCTAGTATCTCATCCTAACAAAGTTATAACATCTGGTGTCACTCCTGACCCATTAGGAGACCACCTCCCTGCCTTCTCCATTCGAGCTACTCCCACCTCCCCACACTCTCACCACTACATTCATACTCGTAACCTAACTTCAACCCTGCTTCTTTCTCCAACTCTCTTAAACTAACTAACTGGAACCCCCTAAAAACACTACCATTAGACGAAGCCGTTGACTATTTCAATTCTGCTTTCATAACTGTCCTTAAGTCCCTAGCTCCCATAAGAACAAAAAGAGTTAAAACAAATACCACCCCTTGGCTTACCAAAGACACAAAAAAATAATGCTGCAAAGGGATAAAACCTGGAAAACCTACGTTAAACACAAACAACCTGAAATCTTCCTTAAGTATAAGCAGTTGAAAAACCTTGCCAAAACACAAGTCATTAGAGATAAAAAGTCTTACTACATCAAACTACAAGAAAACCATACTAGAAATCCCAAGGAATTCTGGAATTCTATTAATTCCCTCCTTAGACCGGGTACAAAAAACAACCCCTGTCCTGATCCCAGCAAATCTGACCTTGAAATAGCCTCCCTATTCAGTTCCTTCTTCACCTCTTCCATCACTGAGTCAACCAAGACATTCACAAACAATAACCTTCCTCCTCTCCCTGCTCAATCTTCCATCCCCTTCTCTTCCCTCCCCTCTTTCGAACTCAAACCAGTATCCACTGACCTAATAAAGAAACTTTTCTATAAACTAAAGCCCTGCTCCAATGCCCCTGGCAGCATTCCGTCCTCCTTCCTAAAAATAGCTTTTGACTCTATTGCTCTCCCTATCAGCATCCTAATTAATAGGTCATTACTCAAATCCTACGTACCTAAACTATGACACACCGCTTTCATTCTTCCGCTCCACAAAGGCGGCAAAAATTGTAATGTTTTCAATTTCTACCCTATAGCCATCCTCTCCCCTATCTCCAAAAATCTTAGAAAAATGTATCCACCGTCAGCTCCTGCCATTCCTTACCAAACACCAACTACTCTCTCCTACCCAACACGGCTTCTGCCCCGGAGACAGTACTAATACCGCCCTTCTCTTCTTCTTGCACTCTGTTAATTCAGCACGTGACTCTGGTAATATAGTATCCTCTGTTCTACTAGACTTATCCAAAGCTTTTGATACTATTTCCCATACCCAACTTCTAAATTACCTCTCTAATCTCAACCTATGCCAAAAAAACCTATCCTGGTTCTCCAGCTACCTTTCAAACAGGTCCCAAGCTGTGAAATGGGGCCAAGCCACCTCTACCTTCCTTCCTACCCCTACTGGAGTACCCCAAGGTTCTGTACTAGGCCCATTACTATTCAATATCTTTATTAATGACTTCCACAAAGCCATTCCTAACACCAAAATTGTGCAATACCCTGACGATTCCACTTTGATCTGCTGTGCCCCTAACCTAACAGAGCTCCAAGCCCTAACACAAAGTGCCTTCTCAACCACTGAAAACTGGATGCTCCAAAATCATCTCTCTCTAAATGCAAACAAAACTAAGATCCTCCTTTTCTCCCCCTCTAAATCCTCCTCTCTTGATAAAAACTCATTTCAAATTACCAGCCTCAACAACTCCTCTATCGAGATTGTTCCCTCCACCAAACTTCTCGGTGTTACAATTGATGACCAACTAAAATTTAATACTCATATCCAGCTAAACATCAAAAAAACCCACATAAAACTAGGTTTACTGTATAGAAACAACCACTTCCTCTCTCCTCACACCAGACTAACCCTTGCCTCTACCTACCTCCTTCCTTCCCTACAGTATGGAGCTCCCCTGCTCACTAATTTATCATCCACACTTACCTCCAAATTGGAACAATGTTACAACAAAATCTCTAGATTTGCCACAAATGCCAAATCCTCCTCTCATCACTGCACCTCCCTTCACTCTCTAAACTGGCTTGAACTCCCCAATCAACTTGACTTTCTCCAAATCATCACAGCCTAGAAATTATTGTTCCATCCTACTAACTGCCCTGCTCTTTCTAATATTCTTCAACCTTATACCCCCCTTAGATCACTTAGATCTTCTCACCAAAACCTGAACACGGTACAAAAACCCAAGCGCCCAGCAGGTCAGCTTCTCTTATCCTTTACCCTAGCCAAAAAATGGAATGCCCTGCCCTCCACACTAAGGACATGTACCAACCTTAATAACTTCAAAACCCAACTTCATTCCTACCTCTATCTAAATAGACATTGCAACTGCACTCTTCAGCCCATACCTCTCAAGTTATCTTCTCCCTTCTCTCCAGGCTAACCTCTACTCCTTCCTAACCTCTTTTAAATATACTTAGCTTAGGCAACTAAATATTAGAATTTTGATTTTTATGATATAAGCCTGTTTTCCTCCTGAACAAAATAGAAATTGCTAGTGTTTATTCTCTTTGTTTGCTACCTGCTATATGTTATACAAACTGTCTTTGAATTTTCATGTAATTAAACTCTTGTTTTTCCTGTTGGAGCTTTTCTCCCTGGGCCTCCACTGAAAATGGGCCCCCAAGCCCAGTGGACCTCCCCGGTAATCAAACTGAAATAAATAATAAATAAATAAATACACTTCTAGGTTAGTGGTGCAGCATGATACCCCTGAGATCATCCATGTGCAACTAACATCGGGCAAATTTGCACTGCAAATTGCGGCCTGCTACAGATCACCATCCATGCCCAGGACCACCACTCCGCCTTTCTGAAGACACTGGAAAACATGAAGGTCCTACCAAACACCCTGATCTTGAGAGATTTCAATTCCCCTACCATTAACTGGGAAAACTACTTGAGTACAAACTCCCAGGCTCAGCGTTTCCTGGAATGTATCAACTCAAATGCCCTGGATCAGCTGGTAAACTCCCCTACCATAGGCCACAACATATTGCACCTGGTCATCATCAACATAGGCGACAGGTGCTCCGTACCAGAGGTCAACCCGTCACTGGTTAGATCAGACCATAAACTAATCACTCTGGATGTCCACATCCCACCACCACCCCCAACCAAAGAAACCACAGTGAAAAACTTTTCTAAAGCAAACTTCACCTTACTTAAGGCAGAGGTGGTAAGTTTCACAGCCCCCATGCTAAAAGATAACACTGCCCAAGATGCAGAATCCTTTACAATTGTACTCTATGTCACCTACAAGGATGCATGGATCGTGCCAGCCCTAGCAAAACCAAGACTCACTCCTCTAAGAGAAGGAAACCAATCTGGTGGACCCCTGCCATAAACAGGTTATACAACAAAAGGAGGAAACTAGTTCAGAAAAAAAGCAAATCCCAAGAAGGAAAGACATCCCTGATCAGTATCAGTAAGAAACTAAGGTCCCTCATAAACTCATCCAAGGCTAACTTCGAAAGAAAAATAGCCAAGGATTCGAAAGATAACCACAAAGCCTTCTTTAGCTATGTCAAGAATTTAAGTGGCAACTCGCAGATATGCTCTGAGATAGTGCAAAATAGCACAAAATATACTGAACCTACTGATATTGCCAACATACTGGCAGTTAGATTCAGTGCAAACTTCACCTCCCTCTCACCTTCAGAAGGGCCCACAACAATACCGGAAAAGTGTAGTGTCCCGGAAATCACAGAAGCACAGGTGAAAACAGCCCTTTCAAAAGCCAAAAACACAGCATCAATGGGGCCATATGGTGTCCCAGGCTGAGTCTTGCACAAACTACAGAACAAACTAACCCCCCACCTAAACACGCTGTTCAACCTCAGCCTCTCCACAGGCTACGTGCCCATAGAAAGGCACACAGCAATGGTTATTCCACTCCACAAAGGAGGGGCCACAACCGACCCTGGTAACTATCGTCCCATAAGCCTGACTAGCCTGGTCTGCAAGGCTATGGAGTGCATCATCATGGAACTCATTAACAAAGACATTGGGAACATTCAAACACTTGACACGACCCAGTTCAGCTTTGTTAAGGGCAGATCATGCCTACTAAACCTGGTTGACTTCTTCGAGACAGTTACCAAGGCCATAGATGAGGGAAAGGTGGTTCACACAGCCTACCTTGATCTCGCCAAGGTGTTCGACACTATTCCTCACTTGGATATTATAGAAAAACTCACCAGCCTGAACATAAACCCCTACGTCACAAGATGGGTTGCCAACTGGCTTACAGATAGAACTCACACGGTAAGAATAGCGGGGTCCAGGTCTGACTCTAAACCAGTCACAAGTGGTGTCCCTCAAGGCTCAGTTCTGGGACACCTACTGTTTGGCATATATTTCTCAGAAGTACAGGCAAACACAGGAGGACTATGGCTAACCAAGTTCGCCAATGACTGCAAACTGGGGGCCATAATTGACTCTCTAGCTGACATGGACATGCTCCAAAAAGGCCTTACTGAGACAGACACCTTGTGTCAAAGTCATGGCCTCAAGCTAAAAGCCAAAAATGCATATTCATCCCGTTTGGGAAAAACAAAACACCCACGAATTACCACATAGGCGGCAGCCCCCTTAATACAGAAGAGGTAATAAAAGATCTGGGGACCCAGGTAGATAGTAATCTCTCCTTTGACAATCATATTGCCAAAGTAGTTAGGAAATCCTTCCATGTGGCCCATCTAATTACTAAGGGGTTCGCATCTAGAAATAAAGAGGTTATAGTGCCCCTCTACTCGTCACTCATCAGACCCATCATAGAGTACAATGCGCCATTTGGGATGTACCTCACAAGACAATTCCAACAGCTTGAAAGACCACTTTGATTAAAGTGTAGCTATCATTCTAAGTCTTTTGGATTAAGCACTTGGGCTTCAGGCCAGTTGTTTTACATTAGGAAGGTTTGTGGCCTGCACTGTGGTGGCAGGACAGGTAGCTTACATCCTTCTAAGTTGGGAACTGCTGACTGAGGGCTCAGTGTCTGTCATTCTAAAAGTGTATTAGTTCTGGTTTAAGCACTTGGGCTTCAGGCCAGTTATTTTACATTAAGAAGGTTCGCGGTCTGCAATATGTGGGAGGAGAGGCTGGACTCTGCCCTTCTGAGCTGGGAATTTCTGGTTAAAGGCTTATAGTGCCTGCATATTTGAACTTTTTCTTACTGAAATTGGTACACCTTGTTTGCTGTAGCATAGACTAGATCCAGGCCTGCTGAATCTAGCTTTGTTTGTATGCTTATTTCCCTGAAACGCTAATTCCACCTAAAACGCGGCTTTTCACGCTTCTGTGGATCCCTAGTGATATCTGCATTGCTTACTGTACTTATTTCCTTGTTTCATTAGAAAGAAAGTTACTGTTTGTCGTTTTTGCATTTAAGTTACCTGTAACACATTGCATTTAAGTTACCTGGCACTTGCTCACTAAAGCAATTATATAAGTCAGCACTAAAAATTAAAAGCACTACACCCTCACAAACTCCCCTTGAGTACCTTGTTCCCCACTAGCCCTTTTTTCAATTATAAAGGAATTCCCAATACTATTCTAGCATGTCCAAAGGTCAGTTGTCAATGTCCTCTCCGGTCCAGCTGGTGAATCTGGGAATCTTGAGGCAATGTTACAACTGCCTCATGTACACAGACAACCCTCTCCTCCTCCCAACAAATTCCAACACATGTGAGAGATGCAACCATATAGCCAAACTGGAGGCTAAGCTCTCTCAACTCAGTACTGGCATAACCAGTCAGGAGGAGAAGGAAACCACACTCACTACAATTCCAGTCTCACATAGACCTACCATAACAGCAAACCAAACAAATAAACACACAAAAACATACTCGGAGGCTCTAAATAAAAATCTGCCTAAGCAGCAGAGACCTCCAAAGCAGACACCCAAGCAACCGCTACCCCAAAACAAAACACGTGCAACACATAGCTCACAAAGCCAGTGTGCCGAACAGTCACAGCCCTTAAGGCTAAACAACACACCTGATACACTTGTAATAGGTGACTCTATAGTCAGGCACACTGACGTCCCGCTCACCAGGCTGAACAAGGAGAAGGCCATGGTGAGCTGCCTGTTGGGAGCTAGGATCCGCCGCATAACAAAAGCACTCAGGTCACTCCAAGGCAAGTACAAATATGACTCAGTCATTGTCCATGCTGGTGTGAATGACCTGAGACGTACCTCCCTGGACTACATGAAAAGAGACATAGAGGAGCTCTCTGAGCATGTAGCCAAGGCCGGTATGACCCTGACCTTGAGTAGCATCTTACCCTCACCAAGAATGATGCCACAATGTGTCAAAGCATCTTACATGGTACTATAAGACATGTGAGCAGTGAAAGTATCTGACATGGTACTATAAGACATGAGCAATGACAGTGTCTTACATGGTACTATAAGACGTGAGCAATGACAGTGTCTTACATGGTACTATAAGACATGTGAGCAGCGACAGCATCATACATGGTACTATAAGACTTGTGAGTAGTGTCAAGGCATCTTACATGGCACTATAAGACATGTGAGTAGTGTCAAAGCGTCTTACATAATACTATCAGACATGTGAGCAGTGACAGTGTCTTACATGATACTATAAGACGTGAGCAGTGACAGTGTCTCATGTGGTACTATAACACATGTGAGCAGTGACAGTGTCTTAGATGGCACTATAGGATGCGTGAGCAGTGACAGTGTCTTACATGGTACTATAAAACATGTGAGCAGTGACAGTGTTGTACATGGTACTATAAGACATGTGAGCAGTGGCAATGCATTTTACATGGTATTACAAGACATGTGAGCAGTGAGAAAGTGCCTTACATGAGTAGTGACAATGTATTACATGGTACTATAAGACATGTGAGCAGTGACGGTGTCTTACATGGTACGATAAGCCATGTGAGGAGTGACAGTGCCTTACATGGTACTATAAGACATGTGAGCAATGACAGTACCTTACTTGGTACTACAGGACATGTGAGCAGCGACAGTGTCTTATATGGTACTATAAGACTTGTGAGTAGCGCCAAAGTATTTTACACAGTACTATAAGACATGTGAGCAGTGACAGTGTCTTACATGGTACTATAAGACGTGAGCAGTGACTACTACACATGTGAACAGTGGCAAAGCATCTTACATGGTATACATGGTACTACAAGATTGTGAGCAGTGACAGGTGCCTTTACACTAACTACAAGATGTGTGAGAGCAGAGAGTCTTGTTGTATGGTACTATAAGACTTGTGAGTACTGTCAAAGTATCTTACATGGTACTATAAGATATGTGAGTAGTGTCAAAGCATCTTAGACAGTACTACAAGACATGTGAGCAGTGACAGTATCTTACATGGTACTATAACACATGTGAGCAGTGACAGTGTCTTACATGGTACTATAAGACATGTGAGCAGTGACAGTGTCTTACATGGTACTATAAGACATGTGAGCAGTGACAGTGTCTTACATGGTACTATAAGACATGTGAGCAGTGACAGTGTCTTACATGGTACTATAAGACATGTGAGCAGTGACAAAGCATCTTACATGGTACTACAAGACATGTGAGCAGTGACAAAGTGTCTTACATGGTACTATAAGACATGTGAGCAGTGACAGTGTCTTACATGGTACTATAAGACATGTGAGCAGTGACAGTGTCTTACATGGTACTATAAGACATGTGAGCAGTGACAGTGTCTTACATGGTACTATAAGACATGTGAGCAGTGACAGTGTCTTACATGGTACTATAAGACATGTGAGCAGTGACAGTGTCTTACATGGTACTATAAGACATGTGAGCAGTGACAGTGTCTTACATGGTACTATAAGACATGTGAGCAGTGACAGTGTCTTACATGGTACTATAAGACATGTGAGTAGTGGCAAAGCATCTTACATGGTACTATAAGACATGTGAGCAGTGACAGTGTCTTACATGGTACTATAAGACATGTGAGCAGTGACAGTGTCTTACATGGTACTATAAGACATGTGAGCAGTGACAGTGTCTTACATGGTACTATAAGACATGTGAGTAGTGTCAAAGCATCTTACATGGTACTACAAGACATGTGAGCAGTGACAGTGTCTTACATAGTATTATAAGACATGTGAGCAGTGACTGTGTCTCACATGATACTATAAGACATGTGAGCAGTGACAAAGTGCCTTACACAGTATTATAAGACATGTGAGCAGTGACAAAGTATCTTACATGGTACTATAAGACATGTGAGTAGAGTCAAAGCATCTGACATGGTACTATAAGACATGTGAACAGTGATAGTGTATTACATGGTACTATAAGACATGTGAGCAGTGACAAAGCATCTTACATGGTACTACAAGACATTTGAGCAGTGGGAAAGTGCCTTACATGGTACCATAAGACCCGTGAGTAGTGACAATGTCTTACATGGTACTATAAGACATGTGAGCAGTAACAGTGTCTTACATGGTATGATAAGACATGAGAGCAATGACAGTGTCTTACATGGTACTATAAGACATGTGAGCAGTGACAGTGTCTTACATGGTACTATAAGACGTGAGCAATGACAGTGTCTTACACGATACTATAAGACATGTGAGCAGCGACAGCATCTTACATGATACTATAAGACTTGTGAGTAGTGTCAAAGCATTTTACATGGTAGTATAAGACATGTGAGTAGTGTCAAAGCGTCTTACATAGTACTATAAGACATGTGAGCAGTGACAGTGTCTTACATGGTACTATAAGACATGTGAGCAGTGACAGTGTCTTATGTGGTACTATAACACATGTGAGCAGTGACAGTGTCTTAGATGGCACTATAAGATACGTGAGCAGTGACAGTGTCTTACATGGTATTATAAGACATGTGAGCAGTGGCAATGCATTTTACATGGTATTACAAGACATGTGAGCAGTGAGAAAGTGCCTTACATGAGTAGTGACAATGTCTTACATGGTACTATAAGACATGTGAGTAGTGATGGTGTCTCACATGGTACGATAAGACATGTGAGCAGTAACAGTGTCTTACATGGTACTATAAGACATGTGAGCAATGACAGTACCTTACTTCGTACTACAGGACATGTGAGCAGCGACAGTGTCTTATATGGTACTATAAGACTTGTGAGTAGTGCCAAAGTATTTTACACAGTACTATAAGACATGTGAGCAGTGACAGTGTCTTACATGGTACTATAAGACGTGAGCAGTGACTATCTTACACGGTACTATAACACATGTGAACAGTGGCAAAGCATCTTACATGGTACTACAAGACTGTGAGCAGTGACAAGGTGCCTTACATGGTACTACAAGACATGTCAGCAGTGAGAAAGTGCCTTACATGGCAATATAAGACCTGTGAGTAGTGACAATGTCTTACGTGGTACTATAAGACATGTGAGCATTGACGGTGTCTTATATGGTATGATAAGACACGTGAGCAGTGATAAAGCATCTTACATGGTACTACAAGACATGTGAATAGAGTCAAAGCATCTTACATGGTACTATAAGACATGTGAACAGTGACAGTGTATTACATGGTACTATAAGACATGTGAGCAGTGAGAAAGCATGTTACATGGTACTACAAGACATTTAAGCAGTGGGAAAGTGCCTTACATGAGTAGTGACAATGTTTTACATGGTACTATAAGACATGTGAGCAATGACAGTGTCTTACATGGTATGATAAGACATGTGAGCAGCAACAGTGTCTTACATGGTACTATAAGACTTGTGAGTAGTGTCAAAGCATTTTACATGGTAGTATAAGACATGTGAGTAGTGTCAAAGCAGCGTACATAGTTGTATAGGACATGTGAGCAGTGACAGTGTCTTACATAGTACTATAAGACATGTGAGCAGTGACAGTGTCTTACATGGCACTATAAGATATGTGAGCAGTAACAGTGTCTTACATGGTACTATAAGAGATGTGAGTAGTGGCATAGCATCTTACATGGTACTATAACACGTGAGGGGTGACAGTGTATTACATCGACTATAAGATGTGTGAGCAGTGACAAATTGTCTTAAACAGTACTGCAACCCATGTCAGCAGTGACAAAGTGTCTTACATGGTACTATAAGACATGAGTAGTGTCAAAGCATCTTACATTGTACTATAAAACATGTGAGCAGTGACAGTGTCTGACATGGTACTATAAGACATGTGAGCAGTGACAGTGTCTTATATGGTACTATATGATGTGAGCAATGACAGTGTCTTACATGGTACTATAAGATATGTGAGCAGCGACAGCATCTTACATGGTACTATAAGACATGTGAGCAGTGAGAGTGTCTTATATGGTACTATAAGATGTGAGCAATGACAGTGTCTTACATGGTACTATAAGATATGTGAGCAGCGACAGCATCTTACATGGTACTATAAGACATGTGAGCAGTGAGAGTGTCTGACATGGTACTATAGGACATGTGCGCAGTGTGGTACTATAAGACATGTGAACAGTGACAGTGTATTACATAGTATTATAAGACATGTGAGCAGTGACAAAGCATCTTACATGGTACTACAAGACATTTAGGCAGTGGGAAAGTGCCTTACATGGTACCATAAGACCAGTGTGTAGTGACAATGTCTTACATGGTACTATAAGACATGTGAGCAGTAACAGTGTCTTACATGGTACGATAAGACATGAGAGCAATGACAGTGTCTTACATGGCACTATAAGACATGTGGGCAATGACAGTGTCTTACATGGTACTATAAGGCATGTAACTAGTGACAGTGTCTTACATGGTACTATAAGATATGTGAGCAGTGACAGTGTCTTACATGGTACTATAAGAGATATGAGTAGTGTCAAAGCATATTACATGGTACTATAAGACATGTGAGTAGTGTCAAAGCAGCTTACATAGTTGTATAAGACATGTGAGCAGTGACAGTGTCTTACATAGTACTATAAGACATGTGAGCAGTGACAGTGTCTTACATGGCACTATAAGATATGTGAGCAGTGACAGTGTCTTACATTGTACTATAAGAGATGTGAGTATTGGAAAGCATCTTACATGGTACTATAAAACGTGAGCGGTGACAGTGTATTACATGGTACTATAAGATATGTGAGCAGTGACAAAGTGTCTTACACAGTACTGCAACCCATGTCAGCAGTGACAAAGTGTCTTACATGGTACTATAAGACATGAGAGTAGTGTCAAAGTATCTTACATGGTACTATAAGACATGTGAGCAGTGACAGTGTCTGACATGGTACCATAAGACATGTGAGCAGTGACAGTGTCTTACATGGTACTATAAGACGTGAGCAATGACAGCATCTTACATGGTACTATAAGACTTGTGAGTAGCGTCAAGGCATTTTCCATGGTACTGTAACACATATGAGTAGTGTCAATGCATCTTACATAGTACTAAAAGACATGTAAGCAGTGACAAAGCATCTTACATGGTACTATAAGACATGTGAGCAGTGACAGATTCTTACATGGTACTATAAGACATGTGAGCAGTGACAGTGTCTTTCATCGTACTACAAGACATTTGAGCAGTGAGAAAGTGCCTTACATGTTACCATAAGACCCGTGAGTAGTGACAATGTCTTACATGGTACTAAAAGACATGTGAGCAGTAACAGGGTCTTACATGATACGATAAGACATGAAAGCAATGACAGTGTCTTACATAGTACTATAAGACATGTGAGCAGTGACAGTGTCTTACATGGTACTATAAGACGTGACCAATGACGGTGTCTTACATGGTACTACAAGACATGTGAGCAGTGACAGTGTCTTACATGGTACTAAAAGACATGTGAGCAGTGAAAGATTCTTACATGGTACTATAGGACATGTGAGCAGTCACAGTGTCTTACATGGTATTATAAGACATGTGAGCAGTGACAAAGCATATTACGTGGTACTACAAGACATGTGAGCAGTGACAAAATGTCTTACATGGAACTATAAGGCTTGTGAGTAGTGACAATGTCTTACATGGAACTATAAGACATGTGAGCAGTGACAGTGTCTTACATGGTACAAGAAGATATGTAAGGAGTGACAGTGTCTTACATGGTACTATAAGACGTGACCAATGACGGTGTCTTACATGGCACTACAAGACATGTGAACAGTGACAGTGTCTTACATGGTACTATAAGACTTGTGAGTAGTGTCCAAGGATCTTACATGGTATTATAAGAGATGTGAGTAGTGTCAAAGTGTCTTACACAGTACTATAAGACATGTGAGCAGTGATAGTGTCTTATATGGTACTATAAGACGTGAGCAGTGACAGTGTCTTATATGGTACTATAACACATGTGAGCAGTGACAGTGTCTTACATGGCACTAGAAGATATGTGAGCAGTGACAGTGTCTTACATGGTACTATAAGAAATGTGAGCAGTGGCAAAGCATCTTACATTGTACTACAAGACATGTGAGCAGTGACAAAGTATCTTACATGGTACTACAAGACATGTGAGCAGTGAGAAAGTGCCTTACATGGTACTAAAAGACCTGTGAGTAGTGACAATGTCTTACATGGTACTATAAGACATGTGAGCAGTGACAGTGTCTTACATGGTACTATAAGACATGTGAGCAGTGACAGATTCTTACATGGTACTATAGGACATGTGAGCAGTGACAGTGTCTTACATGGTATTATAAGACATGTGAGCAGTGACAAAGCATCTTACGTGGTACTACAAGACATGTGAGCAGTGACAAAATGTCTTACATGGTACTATAAGACTTGTGAGTAGTGACAATGTCTTACATGGTACTATAAGACATGTGAGCAGTGACAGTGTCTTACATGGTATGAGAAGATATGTGAGCAGTGACAGTGTCTTACATGGTACTATAAGACATGTGAGCAGTGACAAAGCATCTTACATGGTACTATAAGACATGTGAGCAGTGACAGATTCTTACATGGTACTATAAGACATGTGAGCAGTGACAGTGTCTTTCATGGTACTATAAGACATGTGAGCAGTTACAGTGTCTTACATGGTATTATAAGACATGTAAGCAGTGACAAAGCATCTTATGTGGTACTACAAGACATGTGAGCAGTGACAAAATGTCTTACATGGTACTATAAGACATGTGAGCAGTGACGGTGTCTTATATGGTATAATAATACATGTGAGCAGTGACAGTGTCTTACATGGTACTATAAGACATGTGAGCAGTGACAGTGTCTTACATGGTATTATAAGACATGTGAGCAGTGAAAAAGCATCTTACGTGGTACTACAAGACATGTGAGCAGTGAGAAAGTGCCTTACATGGTATTAATCCTATGAGTAGTGGCAATGTCTTACATGGTACTATAAGACATGTGAGCAGCAACAGTGTCTTACTTGGTACTATAGATATGTGAGCAGTGACAAAGTATCTTAAATAGCACTATAAGTCATGAGCAGTGACAAAGTGTCTTACACGGTACTATAAGATATGTGAGTAGTGGCAAAGTGTCTTACACAGTACTACAAGATATGTCAGCAGTGACAAAGTGTCTTACATGGTACTAACAGACATGTGAGTAGTGTCAAAGCATCTTACATTGTACTATAAGACATGTAAGCAGTGACAGAGTCTTACATGGTATTATAAGACATGTGAGCAGTGACAGTGTCCTACTTGGTAATATAAGACATGTGAGCAGTGACAAAGCATCTTACTTGGTACTACAAGACATGTGAGCAGTGACAAAGTGCCTTACATGTGAGTAGTGACACTTTCTGACATGGTACTATAAGACATGGGAGCAGTGTGGTACTATAAGACACATGAGCAGTGACAGTGTCTTACATAATACTATAAAACATGTGAGGAGCAACAGTTCCTACATGGTATTATAAGATGTGAGCAGTGACAGATTCTTACATGGTACTACAGGACATGTGAGCAGTGAAAGTGTCTTAGATGGTACTATAAGACATGTGAGCAGTGACAGTGTCCTACGTGGTACTATAAGACATGTGAGCAGTGACAGTGTCTTACATGGTACTATAAGACTTGTGAGTAATGTCAAAGCATATTTCATGGTACTATAACACATGTGAGTAGTGTCAAAGCATCTTACATAGTACTAAAAGACATGTGAGCAGTGACAGTGTCTTACATGGCACTATAAGATATGTGAGCAGTGACAGTGTCTTACATGGTACTATAAGAGATGTGAGTAGTGGCAAAGCATCCTACATGGTATTATAAGACGTGAGTGGTGACAGTGTCTTACATGGTACTATAAGACATGTGAGCAGTGACAAAGTGTCTTACACAGTACTGCAAGCCATGTCAGCAGTGACAAAGTGTCTTACATGGTACTATAAGACATGAGAGTAGTGTCAAAGCATCTTACATGGTACTATAAGACATGTGAGCAGTGACAGTGTCTGACATGGTACTATAAGATGTGAGCAATGACTGTGTGTTACATGGTACTATAGGACGTGAGCAATGACAGTGTCTTACACAGTACTATAAGACATGTGAGCAGCGACAGCATCATACATGGTACTATAAGACTTGTGAGTAGTGTCAAGGCATCTTACATGGCACTATAAGACATGTGGGTAGTGTCAAAGCATCTTACATAGTACTATCAGACATGTGAGCAGTGACAGTGTCTTACATGATACTATAAGACATGTGAGCAGTGACAGTGTCTTATGTGGTACTATAACACATGTGAGCAGTGACAGTGTCTTAGATGGCACTATAAGATGCGTGAGCAGTGACAGTGTCTTACATGGTACTATAAAACATGTGAGCAGTGACAGTGTCTTACATGGTACTATAAGACATGTGAGCAGTGGCAATGCATTTTACATGGTATTACAAGACATGTGAGCAGTGAGAAAGTGCCTTACATGAGTAGTGACAATGTCTTACATGGTACTATAAGACATGTGAGCAGTGACGGTGTCTTACATGGTACGATAAGACATGTAAGGAGTGACAGTGTCTTACATGGTACTATAAGTCATGTGAGCAATGACAGTACCTTACTTGGTACTACAAGACATGTGAGCAGCGACAGTGTCTTACATGGTACTATAAGACTTGTGAGTACTGTCAAAGTATCTTACATGGTACTATAAGATATGTGAGTAGTGTCAAAGCATCTTACACAGTACTACAAGACATGTGAGCAGTGACAGTATCTTACATGGTACTATAACACATGTGAGCAGTGGCAAAGCATCTTACATGGTGCTACAAGACTGTGAGCAGTGACAAAGTGCCTTACATGGTACTACAAGATGTCAGCAGTGAGAAAGTGCCTTACATGGCAATATAAGTCCAGTGAGTAGTGACAAAGTCTTACGTGGTACTATAAGACATGTGAGCATTGATGGTGTCTTACATGGTACGATAAGACATGTGAGCAGTGATAAAGCATCTTACATGGTACAAGACATGTGAGTAGAGTCAAAGCATCTTACATGATACTATAAGACATGTGAACAGTGACAGTGTATTACATGGTACTATAAGACATGTGAGCAGTGACAAAGCAACTTACATGATACTACAAGACATTTAAGCAGTGAGAAAGTGCCTTACATGGTATCATAAGACCTGTGTGTAGTGACAATGTCTTACATGGTACTATAAGACATGTGAGCAGTAACGGTGTCTTGCATGGTACGATAAGACATGAGAGCAATGACAGTGTCTTACATGGTACTATAAGACATGTGAGCAATGACAGTGTCTTACATGGTACATAAGACGTGAGCAATGACAGTGTCTTACACGGTACTATAAGACATGTGAGCAGCGACAGCATCTTACATGGAACTATAAGACTTGTGAGTAGTGTCAAGGCATCTTACATGGCACTATAAGACATGTGAGTAGTGTCAAAGCGTCTTACATAGTACTATCAGACATGTGAGCAGTGACAGTGTCTTACATGATACTATAAGACATGTGAGCAGTGACAGTGTCTTATGTGGTACTATAACACTTGAGCAGTGACAGTGTCTTAGATGGCACTATAAGATGTGTGAGCAGTGACAGTGTCTTACATGGCACTATAAAACATGTGAGCAGTGACAGTGTCTTACATGGTACTATAAGACATGTGAGCAGTGGCAATGCATTTTGCATGGTATTACAAGACATGTGATCAGTGAGAAAGTGCCTTACATGAGTAGTGACAATGTCTTACATGGTACTATAAGACATGTGAGCAATGACAGTACCTTACTTGGTAATACAAGACATGTGAGCAGTGACAGTGTCTTATATGGTACTATAAGACTTGTGAGTAGTGCCAAAGTATCTTACACAGTACTATAAGACATGTGAGCAGTGACAGTGTCTTACATGGTACTATAAGACGTGAGCAGTGACTATCTTACACAGTACTATAACACATGTGAGCAGTGGCAAAGCATCTTACATGTTACTAAAAGACTGTGAGCAGTGACAAGGTGCCTTACATGGTACTACAAGACATGTCAGCAGTGAGAAAGTGCCTTACATGGCAATATAAGACCTGTGAGTAGTGACAATGTCTTACGTGGTACTATAAGACATGTGAGCATTGATGGTGTCTTATATGGTACGATAGGACATGTGAGCAGTGATAGAGCATCTTACATGGTACTACAAGACATGTGAGTAGAGTCAAAGCATCTTACATGGTACTATAAGACATGCAAACAGTGACAGTGTATTACATGGTACTATAAGACATGTGAGCAGTGACAAAGCATCTTACATGGTACTACAAGACATTTAAGCAGTGGGAAAGTGCCTTACATGGTACCATAAGACCCGTGTGTAGTGACAATGTCTTACATGATACTATAAGACATGTGAGCAATGACAGTGTCTTACATGGTACTATAAGACATGTGAGCAGTAACAGTGTCTTACATGGTACTATAAGACTTGGGAGTAGTGTCAAAGCATCTTACATGGTACTATAAGACATGTGAGTTGTGTCAAAGCAGCGTACATAGTTGTATAAGACATGCGAGCAGTGACAGTGTCTTACATAGTACTATAAGACATGTGAGCAGTGACAGTGTCTTACATAGTACTATAAGACATCTGAGCAGTGGCAAAGCATCGTACATGGTACTACAAGACATGTGAACTGTGAGAAAGTGCCTTACATGGTACTATAAGAACTATGAGTAATGACAATGTCTTACATGGTACTATAAGACATGTGAGCAATGACAGTGTCTTACATGGTACTACAAGACATGTGACCAGCGACAGTGTCTTACATTGTACTATAAGACATGTGAACAGTGACAGTGTCTTACATGGTACTATAAGACATGTGAGCAGTGGCAAAGCATCTTACATGGTACTACAAGACATGTGAACAGTGAGAAAGTGCCTTACATGGTACTATAGGACCTATGAGTAATGACAATGTCTTACATGGCACTATAAGATATGTGAGCAGTGACAGTGTCTTACATTGTACTATAAGATGTGAGCAGTGACAATATCTTACATGGTACTATAACAGATGTGAGCAGTGACAGTGTCCTACATGGCACTATAAGATATGTGAGCAGTGACAGTGTCTTACATGGTACTATAAGATGTGAGCAGTGACAGTGTCTTACATGGCACTATAAGATATGTGAGCAGTGACAGTGTCTTACATGGCACTATAAGATATGTGAGCAGTGACAGTGTCTTACATTGTACTATAAGATGTGAGCAGTGACAATATCTTACATGGTACTATAATACATGTGAGCAGTGACAGTGTCTTACATGGCACTATAAGATATGTGAGCAGTGACAGTGTCTTACATGGTACTATAAGACATGTAAGCAGTGACAGTGTCTTACATGGCACTATAAGATATGTGAGCAGTGACAGCGTCTTACATTGTACTATAAGACATGTGAGCACTGACAGTGTCTTACATGGTACTATAAGACATGTGAGCAGTGGCAAAGCATCTTACATGGTACTACAAGACATGTGAACAGTGAGACAGTGTCTTACATGGCACTATAAGATATGTGAGCAGTGACAGTGTCTTACATGGTACTATAAGACATGTGAGCAGTGACAGTGTCTTACATGGCACTATAAGATATGTGAGCAGTGACAGTGTCTTACATTGTACTATAAGATGTGAGCAGTGACAATATCTTACATGGTACTATAACAGATGTGAGCAGTGGCAAAGCATCTTATATGGAACTACAAGACTGTGAGCAGTGACAAAGTGTCTTACATGGTACTACAAGACATGTCAGCAGTGAGAAAGTGCCTTACATGGCAATATAAGACCTGTGAGTAGTGACAATGTCTTACATGGTACTATATGACATGTGAGCATTGACGGTGTCTTACATGGCATGATAAGACATGTCAGCAGTGATAAAGCATCTTACATGGTACTACAAGACATGTGAGTAGAGTCAAAGCATCTTACATGGTACTATAAGACATGTGAACAGTGACAGTGTATTACATGGTACTATAAGACGTGAGCAGTGAGAAAGCATCTTATATGGTACTACAAGACATTTAAGTATTAAGAAAGTGCCTTACATGGTACCATACGACCCATGTGTAGTGACAATGTCTTACATGGTATTATAAGACCTGTGAGCAATGACAGTATGACAGTGTCTTACATGGTACTATAAGACATGTGAGCAGTAACAGTGTCTTACATGGTACTATAAGACTTGGGAGTAGTGTCAAAGCATCTTACATGGTACTATAAGACATGTGACTAGTGACAAAGCAGCTTACATAGTTGTATAAGACATGTGAGAAGTGACAGTGTCTTACATGGCACTATAAGATATGTGAGCAGTGACAGTGTCTTACATGGTACTAAAAGAGATGTGAGTAGAAGCAAAGCATCTTACATGATACTATAAGACGTGAGCGGTGACAGTGTATTACATGATACTATAAGACGTGAGCAGTGACAGTGTCTTATGTGGTACTATAACACATGTAAGCAGTGACAAAGTGTCTTACACAGTACTGCAACCCATGTCAGCAGTGACAAAGTGTTTTACATGGTACTATAAGAAATGAGAGTAGTGTCAAAGCATCTTACATCATACTATAAAATATGTGAGCAGTGACAGTGTCTGACATGGTACTATAAGACGTGAGCAATGACAGTGTCTTACATGGTACTATAAGATATGTGAGCAGTGTGGTACTATAAGACTTGTGAACAGTGACTGTGTATTACATGGTACTATAAGACATGTGAGCAGTGACAAAACATCTTACATGGTACTACAAGACATTTAAGCAGTGGGAAAGTGCCTTACTTGGTACCATAAGACCCGTGTGTAGTGACAATGTCAGACATGTGGGCAGTAACGGTGTCTGACAAGGTACTATAAGACATGTGAGCAGTGACAGTGTCTTACATGGTACTATAAGATATGTGAGCAGTGACAGTGTCTTACATGGTACTATAAGAGATATGAGTAATGTCAAAGCATCTTATATGGTACTATAAGACATGTGAGTAGTGTCAAAGCAGCTTACATAGTTGTATAAGACATGTGAGCAGTGACAGTGTCTTACATGGCACTATAAGATATGTGAGCAGTGACAGTGTCTTACATGGTACTATAAGAGATGTGAGTAGTGGCAAAGCATCTTACAAGGTACTATAAAATGTGAGCAGTGACAGTGTATTACATGGTACTCTAAGATATGTGAGCAGTGACAAAGTGTCTTACACAGTACTGCAACCCATGTCAGCAGTGAAGACATGAGAGTAGTGTCAAAGTATCTTACGTGGTACTATAAGACATGTGAGCAGTGGCAGTGTCTGAGATGGTACCATAAGACATGTGAGCAGTGACAGTGTCTTACATGGTACTATAAGACATGAGCAATGACAGCGTCCTACATGGTACTATAAGACTTGTGAGTAGCGTCAAGGTATTTTCCATGGCACTATAAGACATGTGAGTAGTGTTAATGCGTCTTACATAGTACTACAAGACGTGAGCAGTGACAGTGTCTTACATGGTACTATAAGACATGTGAGCAGTGACAGTGTCTTATATGGTACTATAACACATGTGAGAAGTGACAGTGTCTTACATGCCACTATAGGATATGTGAGCAGTGATAGTGTCTTACATGGTACTATAAGACATGTGAGCAGTGACAGTGTCTTACATGGTACTATAAGAAATGTGAGCAGTGGCAAAGCATCTTACATGGTACTACAAGACATGTGAACAGTGAGAAAGTGTCTTACATGGTACTATAAGAACTATGAGTAATGACAATGTCTTACATGGTACTATAAGACATGTGAGCAATAACAGTGTCTTACATGGTACTACAAGACATGTGAGCAGCGACAGTGTCTTACATGGTACTATAAGACTTGTGAGTAGTGTCAAAGCATCTTACATGGTACTATAAGACATGTGAGTAGTGTCAAAGCATCTTACACAGTACTATAGACATGGGAGCAGTGACAGTGTCTTACATGGTACTATAAGACATGAGTAGTGACAATGTCTTACATCGTACTATAAGACATATAAGCAGTGACAGTGTCTTACATGGTACTATAACACATGTGAGCAGTGGGAAAGTGCCTTACATGGTACTACCAGACATGTGAACAGTGAGAAAGTGCCTTACATGGTACTATAAGACCTATGAGTAATGACAATGTCTTACATGGTACTATAAGACATGTGAGCAATGACAGTGTCTTACATGGTACTACAAGGCATGTGAGCAGCGACAGTGTCTTACATGGTACTATAAGACATGTGAGCAGTGACAGTGTCTTACATGGCACTATAATATATGTTAGCAGTGACAGTGTCTTACATGGTACTATAAGACATGTGAGCAGTGACAGTGTCTTACATGGTACTATAAGACATGTGAGCAGTGGCAAAACATCTTACATGGTACTACCAGACATGTGAACAGTGAGAAAGTGCCTTACATGGTACTATAAGACCTATGAGTAATGACAATGTCTTACATGGTACTATAAGACATGTGAGCAATGACAGTGTCTTACATGGTACTACAAGGCATGTGAGCAGCGACAGTGTCTTACATGGTACTATAAGACTTGTGAGTAGAGTCAAAGCATCTTACATGGTACTATAAGACATGTGAGCAGTGACAGTGTCTTACATGGTACTATAAGACATGTGAGCAATGACTGTGTCTTACATGGTACTACAAGACATGTGAGCAGCAACAGTGTCTTACATGGTACTACAAGACGTGAGCAGTGACAGTATCTTACATGGTACTATAACACATGTGAGCAGTGGCAAAGTGTCTTACATGGTACTACAAGACATGTGAGCAGTGAGAATGTGTCTTACATGGTACTATAAGACGTGAGTCGTGACAATGTCTTACATGGTACTTTAACACATGTGAGCAGTGATGGTGTCCTACATGGTACGATAAGACATGTGAGCAGTGACAGTGTCTTACATAGTACTATAAGACATGTGAGCAATGACTGTGTCTTACATGGTACTACAAGACGTGAGCAGCAACAGTGTCTTACATGGTACCATAAGACATGTGAACAGTGACAGTGTCTTACATGGTACTATAACACATGTGAGCAATGACAGTGTCTTACATGGCACTATAAGATTTGTGAGCAGTGACAGTGTCTTACATGGTACTATAAGACATGTGAGTAGTGGCAAAGCATCTTACATGGTATTATAAGATATGTCAGCAGTGACAGTGTCTTACATGGTGCTATAAGACGTGAGCAGTGACAGTGTCTTACGTGGTACTATAAGATATGTGAGCAGTGACAGCGTCTTACATGGTACTATAAGACTTGTGAGTAGTGTCAAGGCATTTTCCCTGGCACTATAAGACATCTGAGTAGTGTCAAAGCGTCTAACTTAGTACTAAAAGATGTGAGCAGTGACAGTATCTTATATGGTACTACAAGACATGTGAGCAGTGACAATGTCTTACATGGTACTACTAGACATGTGAGTAGTGACAAAGTGTCTTACATGGGACTACAAGACATGTGAGCAGTGACAGTGTCTTACATGGTACTATAAGACATGTGAGCAGTGACTGTGTCTTACATGGTACTACAAGACGTGAGCAGCGACAGTGTCTTACATGGTACTATAAGACATGTGAACAGTGACAGTGTCTTACATGGTACTATAACACATGTGAGCAGTGACAGTGTCTTACATGGCACTATAAGATTTGTTAGCAGTGACAGTGTCTTACATGGTACTATAAGACATGTGAGTAGTGGCAAAGCATCTTACATGGTACTATAAGACATCTGAGTAGTGTCAAAGCGTCTAACTTAGTACTAAAAGATGTGAGCAGTGACAGTATCTTATATGGTACTACAAGACATGTGAGCAGTGACAGTGTCTTACATGGTACTACTAGACATGTGAGTAGTGACAAAGTGTCTTGCATGGGACTACAAGACATGTGAGCAATGACAGTGTCTTACATGGTACTATAAGACATGTGAGCAGTGACAGTGTCTTACATGGTACTACTAGACATGTGAGCAGTGACAAAGTGTCTTACATAGGACTACAAGACATGTGAGCAGTGACAGTGTCTTACATGGTACTATAAGACATGAGTAGTGACAATGTCTTACATAGTACTATAAGACATGTAAGAAGTGACAGTGTCTTACATGGTACTATAACACGTGAGCAGTGGGAAAGTGCCTTACATGGTACCATAAGGCCCGTGTGTAGTGACAATGTCAGACATGTGAGCAGTCACAGTGTCTTACATGGCACTATAAGATATGTGAGCAGTGACAGTGTCTTACATGGTACTATAAGACATGTGAGCAGTGACAGTGTCTTACATGGTACTATAAGATATGTGAGCAGTGGCAAAACATCTTACATGGTACTACCAGTCATGTTAACAGTGAGAAAGTGCCTTACATGGTACTACAAGACCTATGAGTAATGACAATGTCTTACATGGTACTATAAAACATGTGAGCAATGACAGTGTCTTACATGGTACTACAAGACATGTGAGCAGCGACAGTGTCTTACATGGTACTATAAGACTTGTGAGTAGTGTCAAAGCATCTTACATGGTACTATAAGACATGTGAGCAGTGCCAGTGTCTTACATGGTACTATAAGACATGTGAACAATGACTGTGTCTTACATGGTACTACCAGACATGTGAGCAGTGACAGTGTCTTACATGGTAGTATAAGACGTGAGCAGTGACAGTATCTTACATGGTACTATAACACATGTGAGCAGTGGCAAAGCATCTTACATGGTACTACTAGACATGTGAGCAGTGACAAAGTGTCTTACATGGTACTACAAGACATGTGAGCAGTGTGAATGTGCCTTACATGGTACTATAAGACGTGAGTTGTGACAATGTCTTACATGGTACTTTAAGACATGTGAGCAGTGATGGTGTCCTACATGGTACGATAAGACATGTGAGCAGTGACAGTGTCTTACATGGTACTATAAGACATGTGAGCAATGACTGTGTCTTACATGGTACTACAAGACATGAGCAGCGACAGTGTCTTACATAGTACTATAAGACATGCTAACAGTGACAGAGTCTTACATGGTACTATAACACATGTGAGCAGTGACAGTGTCTTACATGGCACTATAGGATTTGTGAGCAGTGACAGTGTCTTACATGGTACTATAAGACATGTGAGTAGTGGCAAAGCATCTTACATGGTACTATAAGACATGTGAGTGGTGACAGTGTCTTACATGGTACTATAAGACATGTGAGCAGTGACAAAATTTCTTATATAGTACTATAAGACATGTGAGCAGTGACAAAGTGTCTTACATAGGACTACAAGACATGTGAGCAGTGACAGTGTCTTACATGGTACTATAAGACATGAGTAGTGACAATGTCTTACATGGTACTATAAGACATGTAAGCAGTGACAGTGTCTTACATGGTACTATAACACATGTGAGCAGTGGGAAAGTGCCTTACATGGTACCATAAGACCCGTGTGTAGTGACAATGTCAGACATGTGAGCAGTCACAGTGTCTTACATGGCACTATAAGATATGTGAGCAGTGACAGTGTCTTACATGGTACTATAAGACATGTGAGCAGTAACAGTGTCTTACATGGTACTATAAGATATGTGAGCAGTGGCAAAACATCTTACATGGTACCACCAGACATGTGAACAGTGAGAAAGTGCCTTACATGGTACTATAAGACCTATGAGTAATGACAATGTCTTACATGGTACTATAAGACATGTGAGCAATGACAGTGTCTTACATGGTACTACAAGACATGTGAGCAGTGACAGTGTCTTACATGGTACTATAAGACATGTGAGCAGTGACAGTGTCTTACATGGTACTATAAGATATGTGGGCAGTGGCAAAACATCTTACATGGTACTACCAGACATGTGAACAGTGAGAAAGTGCCTTACATGGTACTATAAGACCTATGAGTAGTGACAATGTCTTACATGGTACTATAAGACATGTGAGCAGTGACAGTGTCTTACATGGTACTATAAGACATGTGAGCAGTGACAGTGTCTTACATGGTACTATAAGACATGTGAGCAGTGACATTGTCTTACATGGTACTGTAAGAAATGTGAGCAGTGGCAAAGCATTTTACATGGTACTACAAGACATGTGAGCAGTGATAAAATTTCTTACATGGAACTACAAGACATGTGAGCAGTGAGAAATTGCCTTACATGGTACTATAAGACATGTGAGCAGTGATGGTGTCTTACATGGTACTATAAGACATGTGAGCAGTGACAGTGTCTTACATGGTACTATAAGACATGTGAGCAGTGACAGTGTCTTACATGGTACTATAAAACATGTGAGCAGTGACAGTGTCTTACATGGTACTACAAGACATGTGAGGAGTGACAGTGTCTTACATGGTACTATAACACATGTGAGCAGTGACAGTGTCTTACATGGCACTATAAGATTTGTGAGTAGTGGCAAAGCATCTTACATGGGACTATAAGATGTGAGCGGTGACAGTGCCTTACATGGTACTATAAGACATGTGAGCAGTGACAAAATTTCTTATATAGTACTATAAGACATGTGAGCAGTGACAAAGTGTCTTATACAGTACGACATGTCAGCATTGACAAACCTTCTTACTTGGTACTATAAGACATGTGAGTACTGTCAAAGCATCTTATATAGTATTATAAGATATGTCAGCAGTGACAGTGTCTTACATGGTACTATAAGATGTAAGCAGTGACAGTGTCGTACATGGTACTATAAGATATGTGAGCAGTGACAGCGTCTTACATGGTACTATAAGACTTGTGAGTTGTGTCAAGGCATTTTCCCTGGCACTATAAGACATCTAAGAAGTGTCAAAGCATCTAACATAGTACTAAAAGATGTGAGCAGTGACAGTGTCTTATATGGTACTACAAGACATGTGAGCAGTGACAGTGTCTTACATGGTACTACTAGACATGTGAGCAGTGACAGTGCCTTACATGGTACTACTAGACATGTGAGCAATGACAAAGTGTCTTACATAGGACTACAAGACATGTGAGCAGTGACAGTGTCTTACATGGTACTATAAGACATGTGAGCAGTGACAGTGTCTTACATAGTACTATAACACATGTGAGCAGTGACAGTAACTTACATGGCATTATAACATATGTGAGCAGTGACAGTGTCTTACATGGTACTATAAGACATGTGAGCAGTGACAGTGTCTTACATGGTACTATAACACATGTGAGCAGTGACAGTAACTTACATGGCATTATAACATATGTGAGCAGTGACAGTGTCTTACATGGTACTATAAGACATGTGAGTAGTGGCAAAGCATCTTACATGGTACTATAAGACATGTGAGCAGTGACAAAGTGTCTTATATGGTACTATAAGACATGTGAGCAGTGACAAAGTGTCTTACACAGTACTACAATACATGTCAGCAGTGACAAAGTGTCTTACATGGTACTATCAGACATGTGAGTAGTGTCAAAGCATCTTACATTGTACTATAAAACATGTGAGCAGTGACAGTGTCTGACATGGTACTATAAGACATGTGAGCCATGTGGTACTATAAGACACATGAGCAGTGACAGTGTCTTACATGATACTATAAAACATGTGAGGAGTGACAGTGTCTTACATGGTACTATAAGACATGTGAGCAGTGACAGATTCTTACATGGTACTATAGGACATGTGAGCAGTGAAAGTGCCTTACATGGTACTATAAGACATGTGAGCAGTGACAATGTCTTACATGGTACTATAAGACATGTGAGCAGTGACAAAGCATCTTACATGGTACTAGAAGACATGTGAGCAGTGACAATGTGTCTTACATGGTACTACAAGACATGAGCAGTGAGTAAGTCCCTTACATGTGAGTAGTGACAATGTCTTACATGGTACTATAAGACATGAGCAGTGACAGTGTCTTACATGGTACTATAAGATATGTTAGCAATGACAGTGTCTTACATGGTACTATAAGACTTGTGAGCAGTGACAAAGCATTTTACATGGGAGTATAAGACATGTGAGTAGTGTCAAAGCGTGTTACATAGTACTATAACACGTGAGCAGTGACAGTGTCTTACATGGTACTATAAGACATGTGAGCAGTGACAGTGTCTTACATGGAACTATAAGACATGTGAGCAGTGACAGTGTCTTACAAGGTACTATAAGACTTGTCAGTAGTGTAAAAGCATCTTACATGGTACTATAAGACATGAGAGCAGTGACAGTGTCTTACATCATACTATAAGACGTGAGCAGTGACAGTATCTTACATGGTACTATGAGACATATGAGCAGTGGCAAAGCAACTTACATGGTACTACTAGACATGTGAGAAGTGACAAAGTGTCTTACATGGGACTACAAGACATGTGAGCAGCGACAGTGTCTTACATGGTACTATAAGACATGTGAGCAGTGGCAGTGTCTTACATAGTACTATAACACATGTGAGCAGTGACAGTGTCTTACATGGCACTATAAGATATGTGAGCAGTGACAGTGTCTTACATAGTACTATAACACATGTGAGCAGTGACAGTGTCTTACATGATACTATAAGACATGTGAGTAGTGGCAAAGCATCTTACATGGTACTATAAGACATGTGAGCAGTGACAAAGTGTCTTATATGGTACTATAAGACATGTGAGCAGTGACACAGTGTCTTACATAATACCACAAGAGATGTCAGCAGTGACAAACTGTCTTACCTGGTACTATCAGACATGTGAGTAGTGTCAAAGCATCTTACATTGTACTATAAGACGTGTGAGGTGAGCAGTGACAGTGTCTTACATGGCACTATAAGATATGTGAGCAGTGACAGTGTCTTACATGGTACTATAAGACATGTGAGCAGTGACAGTGTCTTACATGGTACTATAAGATATGTGAGCAGTGGCAAAACATCTTACATGGTACCACCAGACATGTGAACAGTGAGAAAGTGCCTTACATGGTACTATAAGACCTATGAGTAATGACAATGTCTTACATGGTACTATAAGACATGTGAGCAATGACAGTGTCTTACATGGTACTACAAGACATGTGAGCAGCGACAGAGTCTTACATGGTACTATAAGACATGTGAGCAGTGACAGTGTCTTACATGGTACTATAAGATATGTGGGCAGTGGCAAAACATCTTACATGGTACTACCAGACATGTGAACAGTGAGAAAGTGCCTTACATGGTACTATAAGACCTATGAGTAATGACAATGTCTTACATGGTACTATAAGACATGTGAGCAATGACAGTGTCTTACATGGTACTACAAGACATGTGAGCAGCGACAGTGTCTTACATGGTACTATAAGACGTGAGCAGTGACAGTATCTTACATGGTACTATAACACATGTGAGCAGTGGCAAAGCATCTTACATGGTACTACTAGACATGTGAGCAGTGACAAAGTGTCTTACATGGTACTACAAGACATGTGAGCAGTGAGAATGTGCCTTACATGGTACTATAAGACGTGAGTTGTGACAATGTCTTACATGGTACTTTAAGACATGTGAGCAGTGATGGTGTCCTACATGGTACGATAAGACATGTGAGCAGTGACAGTGTCTTACATGGTACTATAAGACATGTGAGCAATGACTGTGTCTTACATGGTACTACAAAACATGAGCAGCGAGAGTGTCTTACATAGTACTATAAGACATGCTAACAGTGACAGAGTCTTACATGGTACTATAACACATGTGAGCAGTGACAGTGTCTTACATGGCACTATAAGATTTGTGAGTAGTGGCAAAGCATCTTACATGGGACTATAAGATGTGAGCGGTGACAGTGCCTTACATGGTACTATAAGACATGTGAGCAGTGACAAAATTTCTTATATAGTACTATAAGACATGTGAGCAGTGACAAAGTGTCTTATACAGTACGACATGTCAGCATTGACAAACCTTCTTACTTGGTACTATAAGACATGTGAGTACTGTCAAAGCATCTTATATAGTATTATAAGATATGTCAGCAGTGACAGTGTCTTACATGGTACTATAAGATGTGAGCAGTGACAGTGTCTTACATGGTACTATAAGATATGTGAGCAGTGACAGCGTCTTACATGGTACTATAAGACTTGTGAGTAGTGTCAAGGCATTTTCCCTGGCACTATAAGACATCTAAGAAGTGTCAAAGCATCTAACATAGTACTAAAAGATGTGAGCAGTGACAGTGTCTTATATGGTACTACAAGACATGTGAGCAGTGACAGTGTCTTACATGGTACTACTAGACATGTGAGCAGTGACAAAGTATCTTACATGGGACTACAAGACATGTGAGCAGTGACAGTGTCTTACATGGTACTACTAGGCATGTGAGCAATGACAAAGTGTCTTACATAGGACTACAAGACATGTGAGCAGTGACAGTGTCTTACATGGTACTATAAGACATGTGAGCAGTGACAGTGTCTTACATAGTACTATAACACATGTGAGCAGTGACAGTATCTTACATGGCATTATAAGATATGTGAGCAGTGACAGTGTCTTACATGGTACTATAAGACATGTGAGTAGTGGCAAAGCATCTTACATGGTACTATAAGACATGTGTGCAGTGACAAAGTGTCTTATATGGTACTATAAGACATGTGAGCAGTGACAAAGTGTCTTACACAATACTACAATACATGTCAGCAGTGACAAACTGTCTTACCTGGTACTATCAGACATGTGAGTAGTGTCAAAGCATCTTACATTGTACTATAAAACATGTGAGCAGTGACAGTGTCTGACATGGTAGTATAAGACGTGAGCCATGTGGTACTATAAGACACATGAGCAGTGACAGTGTCTTACATGGTACTATAAGACATGTGAGCAGTGACAGATTCTTATATGGTACTATAGGACATGTGAGCAGTGAAAGTGCCTTACATGGTACTATAAGACATGTGAGCAGTGACAGTGTCTTACATGGTACTATAAGACATGTGAGCAGTGACAAAGCATCTTACATGGTACTAGAAGACATGTGAGCAGTGACAATGTGTCTTACATGGTACTACAAGACATGAGCAGTGAGTAAGTCCCTTACATGTGAGTAGTGACAATGTCTTACATGGTACTATAAGACATGAGCAGTGACAGTGTTTTACATGGTACTATAAGATATGTTAGCAGCGACAGCGTCTTACATGGTACTATAAGACTTGTGAGTAGTGTCAAGGCATTTTCCCTGGCACTATAAGACATCTGAGTAGTGTCAAAGCGTCTAACATAGTACTACAAGACGTGAGCAGTGACAGTGTCTTACATGGTACTATAAGACATGTGAGCAGTGACAGTGTCTTACATGGAACTATAAGACATGTGAGCAGTGACAGTGTCTTACAAGGTACTATAAGACTTGTCAGTAGTGTCAAAGCATCTTACATGGTACTATAAGACATGAGAGCAGTGATAGTGTCTTACATCATACTATAAGACGTGAGCAGTGACAGTATCTTACATGGTACTATGAGACATATGAGCAGTGGAAAAGCAACTTACATGGTACTACTAGACATGAGAACTACTAGAGAAGTGACAAAGTGTCTTACATGGGACTACAAGACATGTGAGCAGCGACAGTGTCTTACATGGTACTATAAGACATGTGAGCAGTGGCAGTGTCTTACATAGTACTATAACACATGTGAGCAGTGACAGTGTCTTACATGGCACTATAAGATATGTGAGCAGTGACAGTGTCTTACATAGTACTATAACACATGTGAGCAGTGACAGTGTCTTACATGATACTATAAGACATGTGAGTAGTGGCAAAGCATCTTACATGGTACTATAAGACATGTGAGCAGTGACAAAGTGTCTTATATGGTACTATAAGACATGTGAGCAGTGACACAGTGTCTTACATAATACCACAAGAGATGTCAGCAGTGACAAACTGTCTTACCTGGTACTATCAGACATGTGAGTAGTGTCAAAGCATCTTACATTGTACTATAAGACGTGTGAGGTGAGCAGTGACAGTGTCTGACATGGTACTATAAGACATGTGAGCCGTGTGGTACTATAAGGCACATGAACAGTGACAGTGTCTTACATGATACTATAAAACATGTGAGAAGTGACAGTGTCTTACATGGTACTATAAGACATGTGAGCAGTGACAGATTCTTACATGGTACTATAGGACATGTGAGCAGTGAAAGTGTCTTACATGGTACTATAAGACATGTGAGCAGTGACAGTGTCTTATATGGTACTATAAGACATGTGAGCAGTGACAAAGCATCTTACATGGTACTACAAGACATGTGAGCAGTGACAAAGTGTCTTACATGGTACTACAAAACATGTGAGCAGTGGGAAAGTCCCTTACATGTGAGTAGTGACAATGTTTTATATGGTACTATAAGACATGAGCAGTGACAGTGTCTTACATGGTACTATAAGGATTGTGAGTAGTGTCAAGGCATTTTCCCTGGCACTATAAGACATCTGAGTAGTGTCAAAGTATCTTATATAGTACTACAAGTCATGAGCAGTGACAGTGTCTTACATGGTAATATAAGACATGTGAGCAGTGACAGTGTCTTACATGGTAATATAAGACATGTGAGAAGTGACAATGTCTTACATGGAACTATAAGACATGTGAGCAATGGCAAAGCATCTTACATGGTACTACAAGACATGTGAACAGTGAGAAAGTGCCTTACATGGTACTATAAGACCTATGAGTAGTGACAATGTCTTACATGGTACTATAAGACATGTGAGCAATGACAGTGTCTTACATGGTACAAGACATGTGAGCAGCGACAGTGTCTTACAAGGTACTATAAGACTTGTCAGTAGTGTCAAAGCATCTTACATGGTACTATAAGACATGAGAGCAGTGACAGTGTCTTACATCGTACTATAAGACGTGAGCAGTGACAGTATCTTACATGATACTATAAGACATGTGAGCAGTGACAGTGTCTGACATGTTACTGTATGACACGTGAGCCATGTGGTACTATAAGGCACATGAGCAGTGACAGTGTCTTACATGATACTATAAAACATGTGAGAAGTGACAGTGTCTTACATGGTACTATAAGACATGTGAGCAGTGACAGATTTTTATATGGTACTATAAGACATATGAGCAGTGACAGTGTCTTACATGGAACTATAAGACATGTGAGCAGTGACAAAGCATCTTACATGGTACTACAAGACATGTGAGCAGGGACAAAGTGTCTTACATGGTACTACAAGACATGTGAGCATTGAGAAAGTGCCTTACATGTGAGTAGTGACAATGTCATACATGGTACTATAAGACGTGAGCAGTGACAGTGTCTTACATGGTACTATAAGACACGTGAGCAGTGACAGATTTTTTTCATGGTACTATAAGACATGTGAGCAGTGACAGTGTCTTACATGGTACTATAAGACATGTGAGCAGTGACAGTGTCTTACATGGTACTATATCGCATGTGAGCAGTGACAGTGTCTTACATGGTACTACAAGACATGTCAGCAGTGACAAACCATCTTACCTGGTACTATCAGACATGTGAGTAGTGTCAAAGCATCTTACATTGTACTATAAGACATGTGAGCAGTGACAGTGTCTGACATGTTACTATAAGACATGTGAGCCGTGTGGTACTATAAGGCACATGAGCAGTGATAGTGTCTTACATAATGCTATAAAACATGTGAGCAGTGAAAGTGTCTTACATGGTACTATAAGACATGTGAGCAGTGACAGTGTCTTACATGGTACTATAAGACATGTGAGCAGTGACAAAGTGTCTTACATGGTACTACAAGACATGTGAGCATTGAGAAAGTGCCTTACATGTGAGTAGTGACAATGTCTTACATGGTACTATAAGACATGTGAGCAGTGACAGTGTCTTACATGGTACTATAAGACATATGATCACTGACAGATTTTTACATGGTACTATAAGACATGTGAGCAGTGTTAGTGTCTTACATGGTACTATAACGCATGTAAGCAGTGACAGTGTCTTACATGGTACTATAAGACATGTGAGCAGTGACAAAGCATCTTACATAGTACTGTAAGATATGTGAGCAGTGACAGATTCTTACATGATGCTATAAGACATGTGAGTAGTGACAGTGTCTTACATGGTGTTATAAGACATGTGAGCAGTGACAAAGCATCTTACATGGTACTACAAGACGTGAGCAGTGACAAAATGTCTTACATGGTACAATACGACTTGTGAGTAGTGACAATGTTTTACATGGTACTATAAGACATGTGAGCAGTGACAGTGTTTTACATGGTCCGATAAGACATGTGAGGAGAGACAGTATCTTACATGGTACTATAAGACATGTGAGCCGTGACAGTGTCTTACATGGTATTATAAGACATGTAAGCAGTGACAAAGCATCTTACGTGGTACTATAAGACATGTGAGCAGTCAGAAAGTGCCTTACATGGTAATATAAGACCTGTGAGTAGTGAAAATGTCTTACATGGTACTATAAGACATGTGAGCAGTGACGGTGTCTTACATGGTGCAATAAGACATGTGAGCAGTGACAGTGTCTTACACGGTACTATAAGACATGTGAGCAGTGAAAGTGTGTTACATGATAGTATAAGACATGTGAGCAGTGACTGTGTCTTATGGTACTCTAAGATTTTGAGTAGTGTCAAAGCATCTTACATGATACTATAAGACATGTGAGTAGTGTCAAAGCATCTTACATAGTACTACAAGACATGTTAGCAGTGAGAAAGTGCCTTACATGGTAATATAAGACCTGTGAGTAGTGAAAATGTCTTACATGGTACTATAAGACATGTGAGCAGTGACAGTGTCTTACATGGTAGTATAAGACATGTGAGCAGTGACAAAGCATCTTACATGGTACTACAAGACATGTGAGCAGTGAGAAAGTCCCTTACATGTTAATATAAGACCTGTGAGTAGTGAAAATGTCTTACATGGTACTATAAGACATGTGAGCAGTGATAAAAAAGGGCCTTACATTGTACTATAAGACATATGAGCAGTGAGAAAGTGCATTACATTGTACTATAAGCCATGTGAGCAGTGACAGTGTCTTACTTGGTACTATAAGACATGTGAGCAGTGACAGTGTTTTACATGGTACAATAAGATATGTGAGCAGTGACAAAGTTTCTTACATGGTACTACAAGACATGTGAGTAGTGACAAAGAGTCTTTCATAGTATTATGAGACATGTGAGTAGTGTCAAAGCATCTTAAACTCTATTATAAGGCATGTGAGCAGTGACAGTGTCTTACATGATACTATAAGACATGAGGCAGTGACAAAGTGTCTTACAAGGTACTGCAAGACATACGAGCAGTGACAAAGTGTCTTACATGGTACTATAAGATATGTGAGTAGTATCAAAGCGTCTTACATGGCACTATAAGTCATGTGACCAGTGACAGTGTCTTACGTGGTACAATAAGATGTGAGCAGTAACAAAGCATCTTCCATGGTACTACAAGATATGTGAGCAGTGGCAAAGTGTCTTACATTGTACTATGAGACATGTAAGTAGTGATAAAGCGTTTTACATGGTGCTATAAGACATGTGACTAGTGTCAAAGTGTCTTACATGGTGCTATAATACATGTGAGCAGTGACAAAGTGTCTTACATAGTACTACAAGATATGGGAGCAGTGACAAAGTGTCTTACATGGTATTACAAGACGTGAGCAGTGACAGTGTCTTCCATAGTACTATCAGACGTGAGCAGTGACAGTGTCTTACATGGTACTATAAGATGTAAGCAGTAACAAAGTGTCTTACAAAGTGCTATAAGACATTTGAGCAATGACAAAGTGTCTTACATGGTACTATAAGACATGTGAGCAGTGCCAGTGTGTTTTACATGGTACTATAAGTCATGTGACCAGTGTCAAATGCTTGGCAAAGTAAGAGACAAATCAAGGACTACAAGGCACCGTTTAGCAGGTCATAGCTTTAGCTCTCCAGGTTTCATTATAATCCCACTTCTTCCAATGAAGTCATAGGTCTACATGCTGTCTTTAGTTTCCTATCACATAAGGCTCAGTGAAGCAGAAATTCTGAGAATAAGGTGTCTTACATTTTGTCTTTGGAAATCTGTATAAGCTACAGTCATTTTGCAAAGCCTTCCAGCATCCTTACAGGCCTCAAATGAAAAAGATATGGTTAATTTTTCCCAAAGACCAGAGAATATGGATGTTGTTCTTAATAGTTTGGCATACAGAGTGCTACTTAGAGATTATAAGATTATTATCTAGTACTTAATAACCATGGGCTATATTACTACACTTAGAAAATAGTGCAACATGCAATAACAGAATACTGTTACTGCATAGTATATCACCTTTTACTTTTATCCATTAATAGTCATAATATATGCAGTGTGCCTAATACTGGGTCTATAGTATAACAGTGAATGATCAAAAGATCGAATGCTGTTATATCAACCCCTTAAAGTCAAAAACTAAAATGCGTGAACAGCCAGAACAGCGATTTCTTTCCCACAAAAAGAAATCGCTGTTCCAAAAAAAAAAAAATAACAAAACACACTAAACACTATTTTAAGTGGGGGGCTTAGCCCCCCACACCCCTCATGTGGAGGGCTGTGCCCCCCACATTCCCCTACTTAAATATACCAACTCCGAGATTGCACTACAATGGAGGAAACGGCAAAACCCGGACAGCCGGCCCACCAATTTCTTTCCCTGGGAAAGAAATCACTGTTCTGGTTGTTTACTCTTTTTAGTTTTCGACTTTAAGGGGTCGATATAACAGCGTTCGATCTTTTGATCATTTGCTGTTATAAAGTAGACCCCTAATACTGACTTTATCTCCTTATATCAGCCTAACAACATCTGTAATGTCACCACTATTTACACAGTAGTCTATGCATGACAATTTTTCTAACACTCCATGTACAAACACTGGATATGTCAGCCTAACTGCAACACCTAACCACACCTCTCAACCTCTTAGAGCAAAAAATCTGGACAACGCCTAAAATGATGAGGGGGGAAATAGGGACAGATTTTAAATATTGCTCTTACAAACTTAGAAAGCTGATAGAATAATAGGTTTTGCATTAGCATGAATTTTCTGAAGGATGTGGAGTCAAACTCAAATGTTTGTCATTATTTAATGACTTCAGTCCTCAGCTATTTGCCAGAAAGGTAAAAATTTTAGGAGGACTACACCAAAAATATGAGGCAAAAATCTGACAGTCTGCGAAAATCTGTACAGTTAAGAGGTATGCACCAAGTATAGCAAAAGGTTTTGCTTGATATTCTGACATATTTATTCCATTATGTTCTTCCCAATTTCCCCTAGTCAGAATGAATTTCACCTTGGGTCTCCCCAGAAAAGAGGACACTAGCTCAGTGGAACTAACCCTGTTAACATTAGCACACATAAATAAATAATAAATAAACAAAAAATAAACAAAATAAGTAGTTGCCTAGAATATTTACTGTGTATAAATAGTAAACTAAAGTAAGATATAAAAAAAAAGTTACCATACAATTATACCTGTTGCACATACATATACTAAGAGTCATTAAAGAAGAAAAAAGTAAAATTAGGATATAACAACATTAAAACTTTAAGATGTTGGAAGGTCAGTGAGAGAGCAAACTGCATTGTCTTGTATGAATAACTGAATAAAAACACTTCTATTTATAACTCTGTTCATATAAAATTACATTCTGCAGCATGTGCCACCCTGTAAACAGGATCTTCCAAGCTGGGGATGTCTAATCAATTTGACAAATGGAAGCTGTACATTGCAAAAAAATAAAAGTTTCTTAAGCAGGACTATGTGCTATGCTATACTGGCCACATGATGGAGACAGAGTGCAAGAAATTAATAAGGAAGAAGCTACAGAATGAGAGTTTCAGTTCTGCTTGACTGGAAAAGAATTAGAGTGTACTGCAAGTCAGTGATGGGTTTCCCTACACAAGGAAAAATGTAAGGATATTTTTGTTAAAGAGCATTTATCTTAACCTAGAATAAATTTAAAGAGGACTGTATTACAAAGATTAACAAGGTTGCTCTAACACAAAGAGGAGAGTTGGGTTTAGCTTAACTTCCTACAGGTATCTGTTTAGTTTCCTGGGAAAGGAGATTATCCAATTTTGTACAGTGTTTTAGTTACTTAAATCACTTAACTTAAAGTGCCAATACATAAGTGTAAAATTTGCGTTTACCAATAGGCTCAAACTTAAAGTTAGGTTGGAAAAGGTTGGCAAAAGGGTGTTTGTGTTATTTATTTATTTTATTTATTAGACATTTGTTAACCGGGATAGTCCAACTGGGCTAAAGCCCTTTTTCAGTGGAGGCCCAGGGAGAAAAGCTTCACAATACAACAAGTTATATCTAAACCATTAGTAGAAGACAATAACAATAGTGGTATACATGAATAGCATATATGAATACTCAAACCATCAAAAAAATGCTATCCTAGAACAGACTGTCAGACTAGTAAGTACAATAATAATAGCACATGGAATACTCTAAAGCAGAAATAATCACAAAATCTTCACAGCAAAAAGGTGACATTAATAATAAATGGAGCTTAAACAGAAATAATAGGAATTGCACACATCTATTTACAGTGATTTTACAAAAATTTAGAAGAATTAGGAATAGATAAGAGCAGGAAATGTGTGGAAGGAAGAACTCAGGTTGGTATACAGTTGTGAGAGGGAGTAAATTATAGAAGTGGGAAATTACACATGAATAAGAAAAAATAGCAAAAAATAGGAAAGTTAGATAGGTAGTGAGGGGACAAGAATAGTAGGTGAAGAGAGAATGGTAAGAAATAGCTGAGTAGGAAGGGAGCACTGGGAGACTGAGAGTGTAGGATAAGGAGACAATCATATATAATAAGTAAGAGAGTTTTGAATGTACAGTAAAGGGAGAGGAATTAAGGGAGGATGTTACCAGGTAGTATTAAGGTAGTCATTTAGAGCTTTCTTAAAGTTAAGTGTCTTGTTTAATTTTCGTAGAGATATTGGAAGTTTCTTCCATGAAAGAGCTGTCAAACAACTATACTGTTTTGTCCAATAGAGCTCCTAGATTTGGACATCTCCAGGTAAAATTGGTCAGTTCTTCTTAGAATTCGAGGGGTGGTGTATTGGGAGACTAGATTAGAGATGGAAGGGCAGGAGAGGGGGTTCAGCATGATGGAGTGAATGAGGGTAAGGTGAGAAAGTTGAAGATGGTGAGGGAATTCTAGTCTGTTGAGAGAATTGAGGACAAGACAGTGATGCAACCTAGGTGGGTTGTTGGATGCAAATCTAGCTACTTTATTACAGGTTGTTTGTAGCTTTATAAAGATATTCATATAATGTCAACAAAGGCCTTTTACTCTAACCTCAGGTACATTCTGCTTGGTGTCCAAGGGTATAAGAAGCAGTCATCATTTCTTTCAATTACTATACCTCAAGTGAGATCACATGGGTTCAGGAAACACTATAAACTGGGTACGCATATAGCACGGTGGGGCAAAGTTGCCTTCTTTGACTCTAGAAATGTTTCCTGTTCAGCAACTATCTATTTCATTAAATATGCGTAATCATTTCTGCAAATTACTATTTATCTATATTCTATATCTGCCCTTAATATACCTCTGAAATAACTAAACTGTATTCCAAGCTCACAAACTTGATATTTCATATTTAACTGGTCAAAGAAATAAAAGTCATGTACTTATCATAATATTAGATCTGAAAAATAAACAGACCAAAAAAAACTGGATGGTGGTACAGATGAAGAGGAGTGGAGGATTTTGGAGGAGAAACAACCTGATCCAGATCCTCCACCAAGAGAAATGCACTATTGGTAATGGTCTCCACAGGGTGATCTGAATGAGTCACACTTGCCTCTATAACGGAAGATGAAGTGGTGCTTACATAATAGGGTCCTGCTGATTAAAGAAAATAACTCTATTCATGACTATACCAAGGTCCTTTACAATGGTAAACATTTTAACTTGTTTGCTATTGATATAATAGATCAGAAGGATTATTTCCTTACCAGTGTGATTATGCTGCATTTGTTAGCATTGACAGTCAGGATAATGTCAGTTATAGAATAGTGTCCATCATCTTTGGCAGATCACTGCTCACAGAAGGAGGAGGCCAGTGCCTGCACCCCAACTGCTAGTCCAGCTGATGATGGAAGAGCCAGCCCTTGGTTCAATGTACTTCCCAAAGCAAGCACAAGTGAAATACCCCACAAGGCCTGAAACTGGGCCCCATGCCAGATCAGATTCTTAACTCAGCAACCAGTTTTGATTATCTGAGCTGTAGAATAGTGTGTGTGTGTGTATGTGTGTGTGTTGTACCTTTAAGAAGCGTTTCAAGATTGGTATGTGCATATAAATAGCAAGCATGTGCTAGCTTCAGTGCCATTTTGAGAGTGCAGCCAGACAGTGAGCATGTATGAGCATAATAGCTAGTTTGCTTATAAGTTTAACTAAGTTAAAGTTATTAAGCCTCATTCCTGATGTGTTTGTACATAATAAAACTGCTTGAACAGAACCGGCAAAGACTTATCTATTTTATCCTGACTGAACGAATTACATGGTGTCAGAACTGGGATTCCAGAGACTGTTTTTCAGAGCTACAAGGTGCAGAGTTAATAGTGCAGGTAAACTAAGAGAAACGAGCATAAAAAAGGGCCAGAAACAAACCAAAGGTAATAAAAACTTGTGCGAATGATTTATTTTATAAAAAAGATAAAACGGAGCATTACAAGGGCACAAACCTATAAACAAGAGAGAGGAACAAAAGGTTTATTAATTAAACAAAATGATTAAAATTAAGACATTTGATAAAACGATTATCAGAAAAGCACATAAGGGGTTCAGAATTACATCGGAATTGCAAAACGAGCACGTTTAAAACAAAACGGGCATGTTTAGAGTAAAACGAGCACAATAAAGGTATAATGGGCATGGAAAAAGATTAAACGAGCAAAACAAATATAATAAGGGCAAAAAGGGAACATTAAGCATAAGTAAAGCAAGGCAACTGCATGTTTTTAGCAAAGTACTACATTTTGACGTAACTACTATTTCACATTGTATTCAAGGCATAACTGTGTAAACGTGCTTACAGTGTGTGCTTATTACTGTGCATTTATTCTGAAGAGTTTATTTGTGTGCAAAGTGCAAGTATTTCATTAAGTACAGTCAAAATAAGGCCATTTCAAAAAGTTTCTTTTACTGGGTGTGTCTATTCACAAGTGCCACTGTTACAGAGTGTTTCTTGCACTGTAAAAAGTTATTTAGCAAAGTACATACATTCAGTGTGCTGTGTACTGGTTATTTGCAAAGTGCAGTTACATTGAAACGCTTCTTACTCTAAGCTTCTTCTTCCCAGTTCATTCGCACAGTGCAGTTGTTTTAAAATGTTTCTTACACTGATAAGAGGTGATTTCTTACAGTACAGTGATTTCAAGAGTATTACAGTGGCTGAGAGACTTATTTCACAAAGTTTAGTTATTCAGAGGTGTGTTCTGCTACTTGGCATAGTTACAAATACTGGCATAAATTTCTAGCATATGTATGTGTGTGTGTGTGTGTGTGTGTGTGTGTGTGTGTGTGTGTGTGTGTGTGTGTGTTTGTGCATACTTGCAAAAGCCTTCACTGGTATGTGTTAATATGGCAGACAGATTTTGAAAACCATCACCATTAATGTTTGATCAAAATATTGCACAACTAGAGAATATCTGAGCAACAGTACGATATTTTTACACAAGCAGCTTATTCTGACAAAGATGCACGTTATTAGGCATTCATTTTGCTAAACCTAGCTGGGTCAGAGCCCATTGAAAGGGAGTGTTCATTTGTGTACACACCAGCAGTATATGAGGGAGAAGGTGAAAACCGTCATATTGTTGTGCAGGCTGAATCAAGGAAAGAACCCGAGTGTTTGAAGCGCAAATTCAGGAAAATATGCAACCCCCAGACAAATATTACATTAGAGAGGCATTTGTTTTACACAAGAGATCAAAAAACAGGGAAAACATTTGCAGCTTACATTACTGACCTGAGAAACAAAGCTAAAATGTGTATCAGTTTGGTGACTTAAAAGATGAGTTAATAAAGGACAGGCTTGTGAGTGGTATTAGTGCAGATTTTGATTTGTGAGAGTGACTTATTGCTGAGCAAAGCTACTAAGATTTGTCAAATCCATGAAGTTACAGAAAAGCACAAGAATATGCTTGCAAGTGATAAGAGCATGATTTTAGCAGGCTCCAGAGCAAATGCAGACATCATGCAACATGTGGGAGTCAGAAACACGCCTAAGCACATGGCAGCTACAGCCCCTGTGGGTTTTCCTGGGAGGTCCAGTAGTTTCCCAGCAATGTCTAAGAAAAGGACATGCTCAGTGCAGTACAAGGGTGAGTTAGCAAACCCCAAATCCAACTTTATTGCTAACTGTCACAACTGTGGTGCCAATCATAAGTCTAAAAGAGAAAAATGCTTAGCATTTGGTCAGCAATGCCACAAGTGTAAAAAATGGAACCATTTTCAAAAGTTTTGCAAATCAAGTAAACCTCACACAGTTACAAAGAAGGGTCACTCAAAAAAGCAAGTTGATCATATACAGAGCTGCGATTCTACTTTCTACGTAGATGGTGTATCAGTAATTGGTGAAAAGGTTGATGCAGTAAATTTGGTGGTGAAGTATGATGTGTTTTGTACTATCCAGATCAATGGTAAATCCACTGAGCTTAAAGTAGTCACCGTCTGAAAGTGTAATGTTATGTCAGCAGACACATTTGCTAAGGTGAGAACTAATGAACACCTCAATGTGGCTACTTGTGTGAAACTTGCTGCTTATGGAAGTGAAGAAATTCAAACCAAAGGCACAGTAGTTCTTTCATGTTATTTGGCTAGGAACCATTACACCTTGTTATTCTATGTAGTCCAAAGACACGTGCAGTCATTAGTGGGTCTCAGAGATAGTTTGAGAATGAATTTGCTTTCTTTTACCAAAGAAGTTCATCATATAAGCACACATTCTAGTTCCAATTTTACTGAAGCTATTTTCTCCGAGTATGCTGATGTTTTTGATGACAAGTTGGGCAAACTTCCAGTTGTGTATTCTATAAATTTAGGCCCAGAGGTCAGTCCACTGGTCAGACCATCAAGAAAAGTTCTAGTAGCTATGCAGAATAAAGTTGAAGCTCAGTTGGATAAAATGGTGTAGTAAGGTGTAATTTGTCCACTTACAGAACAAACTGAATGGGTATTGTCCATGGTAGCAGCCCACAAAAAAGGCTCAGATGAAATCAGAATATGCATTGACTCAAGAGATTTGAACAAAGCATTAAAGAGACCACATTATCCAATGCATACAGTCGAGGAAGTCGCAGCCCTAATACCAAATGCCACTGTTTTTTCTGTCTTGGATGCGAAAAGTTCATTTTGGCAAGTGACGCTTGATCGCAAATCCTCATTACTGACTACTTTCAGTACACCATTTGGCAGATATAGATTCCTCAGGATGCCATTTGGAATAAATTCTGCAAGTGAAGTCTTTCAGTGTGCAATGGAGCAAATTTTTTCAGGTTATCCTTGTGCCATAATAGTAGATGATTTATTGGTTAGAGGCAATGGTGAAGCAGAGCATGACAGAAACCTTAAGAAAGTTCTAGACAGAGCACATAAAATGAACGTAAAGCTCAATCCTCTGAAGTGAAAATTCAAACTACCAGAAGTTACATATGTAGGTCATCTATTTACTAGCACTAGCTTGCTACAGATCCATCCAAGCAAGCAGCCATTTGTGAGATGCCAGCACCAGATAATGTTCAGGCTCTACAACATTTTCTTGGTAAGGTCAACTATTTAGGCAAGTTTATACCAGAATTCAGTGAGTTGACAGCAGCTTTGAGAGAGCTGATGTGCAAAAATGTTGTATGGTCTTGGTTGGAACAGCACCAGAGGGCATATGAAGACCTTAAGCAGAAAATTGTCACCCCACCTACATTAAGATACTATGATGTCAATAAACCAGTAACTCTTTCCTGTGATGCTTCAAAATTTGCTCTTGGCGCAGTTATTCTTCAAGAAGGCAGACCAGTAGCCTATGTATCTAGAACTCTTACCCAAACTGAAATGCAGTATGCTCAAATTGAGAAAGAACTTTTGGCAGGGTGGCAGGGTTACAGAGGAACTACGGAACAGTTATTACACTGTAAATAAATTGAAAACAAAAAAGATCAACTACTCACTTCTGTTATAGGCTGGTGGTTGGGAAGAGAATGTTCTTCGGAAACTAGAAAATGTTAAAATGATTCATATTCCTGGTATAATTTTTATAAAAAAAGAACAAAACCAATGTAAAATAAAGAACAATCCAAGGTGGAATAGACCAACGAACCAGCCGACTCTGTTAAAAACACTTTATTCCAACAAACGATCCAGCCAATAACGGCCCACAGAACCACAGAACCAAATAAAATGAAATAAACGTTGAGCGCGATTTCCCTTTGTCGATTACAAAGCTTCCTCAGAACAACAGTTATTAAAACATGAAATGCTTATATACACTAATAATAAATTGACTAATTGGATAATAAAATAATTATGTTCAACAAATCTGTTGTTAAAGTTGCATTACACCAAATCTGATCATCGTAGTGTATCTAGTCTAATGCATACCAGTATTCTATGCATTTTAAAAACATTTAGTATAAAAATATTTAAATATACAAATTTATAATGTTGACTTTTGTCAACCTTACTATTCCTAGCCAATCTCGCTATCCAACTAAACTAATACATAACCCTAAAATTAATATCGTTAAAAAGCTACCCCTTGAATATGCAATAAAGCACCAAACTTAGAAATGAAGAAAAGTAATAGGTGAGGAGTAAAAAATGTGACATAAAAGAGAAAGGTGAGGACATTATCAAGCTAATACAATAATATCTATAAAATATTAATATAACCAAAATAAAATGAAAGACATAATTATAAAAATACAAATCTTATACCTGTAGTTTACAGTTGGCCAAATAATGAACTAGAATGAGTAAAGAAATAAAGCAAGAATGTCCTGCAAGCCTTATTCATTTGATATTCAGTGCAGTAATGAAAGCTACCAGCACTACCAGGTTATACCTCATACCATGCTTTTCGGCCCCAAAACTTGGACCGAACCACAAAAGGAGGGGGAGTATCGATATTCATCAAAGATACCCACACCTCCAGGTTGGTGGCAAAGCACGAAGCATCAGAGACTATCCATGTGCAACTAACAGTGGGTAAAACTGCCTTCCAGTTTATAGCCTGCTACAGACCACCCTCCCAAACCCAGGAAACCCACTCGGCCTTCCTGAGAACACTGGAAAATATGAAGGTCTCTCGGAACACCATTATATTGGGCGACTTCAACTACCCAAACATAGATTGGGAGCATTACTCTAGCTCCAACACCCTTGCCCAAAGGTTCCTAGAATTCATAAACTCAAATGCTGTGGAACAACTTGTTACCACTCCCACAAGAGGGGAAAACATACTGGACCTGATCATCACCAACATGGGGACTCTATGCTCCAGACCAGAAGTGTATCCCTCACTGGTAAGATCAGACCATAAACTGATCTCACTGGATATTCACATCCCGACCCCACCCCCTGCCCAGAAAACCACAGTGAAAAAAGTACAGTTTTGTACCTACCATAAATGTAGATGTCCGAACTGGATAGCATCTGCAGTCATAACAACTGGGTTGTCCTGTCGTCAGGCAGCCCTTCAGTCGGCCGGATTCCAAAGTCCGGGTCCGGCTTCGGCTGATGTCGCACTTCACCCGACGTCATCTCTGTTGGTCTTCGGGTATAAAGGCATCAGCCAACGCCATTTTCCTCAGTGTTTCTTGCCCCAGATGCCAGTAGGCCTCTTGAAGGCTAAAAATTTTGGATAAATGCCAATGTTTCCAAAAAGATAGTGGTAAACACAAAAAATAAGCATGTATGTACATATATACAACAAATACACCATAAAAGACTCCCCCCCACCAGCTAGCTATTAGGAGGGTAAACACCCTAGGAGTACCACAGAGGGGAAGGAGGGAGGGTAATCCTGACTGCAGATGCTATCCAGTTCGGACATCTACATTTATGGTAGGTACAAAACTGTACTATGTCCTTCATGGATGCATCTGCAGTCATAACAACTGGGTAGAATACCATAGCCAACTAGGGAGTAGGAAGAAACTAGATTATGGTGTGTTTAGGATCCCTTGCAGTACAGCAGTGGCAAACCCTGCTCGGGATCTGGAATATAGAGGCAAATTATAATGCTTGGCAAATGTATGCACGGAGGTCCAAGTAGCCGCCTCAATAATGTCTTTGGTTGCCACTCCTCGTAAAAGGCTGTGGTAGTGGCTGTTGCCCTTGTAGAATGAGGTCTTATGTTCTGTGGAATTGGTTTTCCATGGAAGGAGTAACAGAACCGTATGCAATTTCCTATCCATTTGGAGATTGTCTGTTTGGAAATAGCTTTTCCTTCCCTTCCTGTTGCATAGGCTACAAAAAGCTGATCAGTTTTTGCTACTTTTTGTTCTGTCCAGGTAGTAGCGTAGCTGTCTATGTACATCCAAGGTATGCAGTATTCTTTCCCCTCTGTTTTGTGGGTTGGGAAAGAAGGTAGGTAGGTGGATTGCCTGGTTTAAAGACACTCTGGATACCACCTTAGGCATAAATGTAGGATTAGTCCTCATGGACACTCTATCTTGATGGAAGATTAGGAAGGGTTGTACTGCCATTAGGGCCTGGAGTTCAGAAACCCTCCTGGCTGAGGTTATTGCCAGTAGGAAGGCGGTTTTCCACGATAGATGCTGTAGGTCTGCTGTTGCTGCTGGCTCAAAGGGTGATAGTGTCAACTTTTCTAGCACAAAGTTCAAGTCCCAAGCTGGTAATGGTGGTTTCCTTGGAGGTTTTACATTCTTGATTCCTCTGAGGAACTGTCTGAGTAATGGGTGTGAAAAAACAGGTGGATCAAAGCTGTATTCTGCTGATATAGCTGATGCATGTATCTTGATGGAGGAGTAGGACAGGCCTGAATGTAGAAGTTCTGCCAGATACTCCAGAATGTTAGGCATATCTATGTTTGACACATCTTTTCCTCTTTCAGTACTCCAAATGACAAACCTTTTCCATTTTCCTGCATAGTTCCTTCTTGTTGAAGGTCTGCGGGCTTCAAGAATAATGTCTTTAACTCTTTGGGAAAGTTCTGGATTAGCTGCTGCTATGTGATGTTCCATGCAGTCAGTTGCAACGTTTTTAGGTTTGGATGCATGATGCTGTAGTTGTTCTGAGTTAACATCAAAGGCATCAGGGGTATTGGCCACATATTGTTCTGAGACATGCTCCTGAGCAGTGGGTACCAGTGTTGTCTTGGCCAGTTTGGAGCTATTAGGATTATCCTTGGACGTTCTTCCTTGATTTTTAGTAATACCTTGTGTATCAAGGGAAGAGGTGGGAATGCATATGCTGTTAGGCCTTTCCAGCTGAAGGAGAGCGAATCCACTTTCCATGCTAGTGGGTGGAATGTCCTTGTGCAGAACTTTTGAGCTGGTGATTGAGAGGGGAAGCAAATAGATCTATCTGAGGCATTCCCCATTTCTTTGAGATGGTCTTGAAGATGTCGGATGTAGCATCCATTCGTGGGCATCCGATGTGGTTCTGCTTAGTATGTCTGCTAGAGTATTTTCTTTTCCCGGTACAAATATTGCCTGTATCTGGATGTTGTAGCTGAGTGCCAGGTTCCACAGCTCCAAAGTCATTCTGCATAGGGGGTATGAATGAGTGCCTCCCTGTTTGTTGATGTACCACATGACTGTGGTGTTGTCTGTCCTTATCATCAACTGGCCCTCTTTGAGAAATGGTCTGAAGTGTTGGATTGCCAGTTTTACTGCCAGCATTTCTTTTAGGTTGATGTGCAGGTGAAGTTGATCCTGTGTCCACAATCCTTGCACACATTTGTCCAGCATGTGGGCCCCCCATCCTAGGTCTGAAGCGTCTGTTGTGATGGTCTGGCTTGCTTGACATCTGCGAAAGGGTAGTCCTGGGTTTGACTGGCATGCTTGAGCCCACCATAGGAACTCCTGTTTTCAGCATGGAATTAGTGGAATTTCTGTTTCTAGGCTGTGCCTGTGTTGGGACCATAAATTCTTTAGGTACCACTGTAGTTTTCTCATATGTAGTCTGGCAAGTGGGACCAAGATTATGCATGATGCCATGAAGCCCAAGGCCTGCAGTACTTTTCTTGCTGTTAACTTGTTCTGTTTTGTTAGAGCCAAGAAGTAAAGAGGGAGTTCTCTTTGTTTTTCTGCAGTTAGGAAAGCCATTTGTTTTACTGTGTCCAATTCCGCGCCCAAGAATGTCCTTGTCTGGGATGGTATCAGCCTTGATTTTTGTAAAATGACTGTGTATCCCAGTGCTTGTAGCAAGTAAATGACCCTTTGTAAATCTGTTGTCAACTTGCTTTTGTTGTCCCCTTGTAGCAGGCAGCCCTGTAGTCTGCAGTGGGCAATTACTGATGCCAGGCATTTTGTGAATACTCTGGGCGCAGTAGATAAGCCAAAGGGCAATGCTGAGAATTGATAATGCTCTGATCCTGCAAGAAATCTGAGGTATCTTCTGCAGATTGGTCGAATGGGGACGTGCAGGTATGCCTCCTTGAGATCTAGAGTTACCAGCCAACACTCCTTGCCCAGCATGGGAAGAAGTTGCTGTAGGGTCAGCATTTTGAATTTTGGGACAATGATGTATGTATTTAAGGTGGACAGGTCGAGAATAGGTCTCCAACTTTTTCCTTTCTTGGAACTAGGAATAGTCTTGAATAGAATCCCTTTCCTTGTTCTGTTGTTGGCACTCTTTCCACAGCTCTCATGTTTGCTAACTGCATTATCTGTTGTAGAGCCTCTGTTTTTTGATTTGGAGGTAGATTTGGCATTCCTCTTTTGACTGGTAAAGTGTGGAAGTGGAACCGGTAACCTTGATCTATGGTTTGTAAAATCCACTTGTCTTTTGTGATATAGTGCCAGTTCTTTGAAAATAAGGTTAATTTGCCGCCTAATGGAGCTGCTATTTGTTCCCTGGTAGGCGGTTTTAGAGTTAAGTCACTGTGGCTGTGCTGTTGTAGTGGCAGTGGTTGTGTCTGTGCCTCTGTTGTTACCTTGCCACTGGCGTCCTCTGTAGGCACCTCCTCTGGATTGGTTTCTGCCTCTGGAACGTCTATTCCTGCCCCTTTGGGATCTTGTGGAGTCAGGAAAGGACCAATTTTTGGCAGGCCAGTTCCTGCTAAACCTTGGGGGTTGGACCTGCAAGAAATCTTTAACCGTTTGAACAGATTTTGCCTTTTCTTCCATTTTCTTCATTACCTGCTGGGCAGGTGTACCAAACAAGCTGGTCTTATCCATAGGAGCATCTAATAACTTGGCTTTAACATGATCCGGTAAAGCTTGTTCCTTTAGCCATGCATGCCTTCTTATCACTGTGCCAGTCATGGCTGATCTAAATGAAGCCTCCAGTGCATCATAGCCACATTTTAAGGAATGGTTACTAACCTGTTGTATGTTATTTACCATTTCTAATACATATTTCTTATCAATTGATTCATCAGAGGATAGCTTTTTTGTTAACTGATCAAGCATAAACTCTTGGTATTGTATCATGTGAAACTGACAGTTTAAAGCTCTAGCTGAGAGAGTAGCTGAAGTGTAAACCTTTTTGCCCCATCTGTCTAAAGACCTGGCTTCCCTTTCAGAAGGAATAGGGTTTTAGCTGTGGTCGCTACTGCCTTGGGACCCTGGGATATAGTTTCGGGGTCTGCAAGTGGGGCCTTGTAAAGGTGGTGATGAGTGTCTGGTACCCTGTAAAATCTGTCTGGTTTGGCAGGGGCTGGAGGTAAAGAATCTGGAGCAGAGCAGACATCATTGAAGGCATCATCCACTACAGAGAGCACAGGAGGTATAGCTAAGGGCCTGTGTTGTGGAAGGTGCAGAAAGGTTCTAAGTCTTTTCTGGAGTCTGAGAAATCCTGCTGCTGCCATTGGAACTGCTCTCGCATGGCATGTAAGGTTTCCCAAAGGAAAATTCTTCTGGTGGGGAGGCAGCTGGAATGGATTCTTCAGCATCTGAGTCTTCAAAATTGGAGAAAGGAGCCTCTGGCTGGTCTGTTATGTCTGATTCATCAGCAGAATCATCAGAGGACACAGGCTCGGGGCTCTGCCCTAGGTCTCTTCTCTGGGGGCTGAGAGGCCCTGTCTGGGTGAGATTGAGATCCCCTAATTAATGAAATTAAATCTTCTGCCAGGGTAAGCATTTGTGAACTAGAAGAGGGCCGTGTTGTAGGGGGTTTAGCAGGCACTGTTCTAGTAGTTTTGGCTGCTTTGGCCCTGGCAAAGGCCTTAATGGACATGACTGCTGGAGGCCTAGCAGCACCACGTGCTGGGGTAGACACATCCAAGGGAATGGTGTCTGATAAGTCAGTGGCAACCACCGTAGTGGATACAATTTCTGAGACCGATTCAAGAGAAGTAGCAGGGGCCTCAGTGGTAGTGATAGATTCTGCTGTATTTTGATCAGCTTTCTCGGTTTCGGCCGAAACCGAGACACTCATGATTTGCTTAACCATGGTTTCGGCCGAAACCGCGGACCGCGAGTGTCGGTCTTTATCTTTGCGTTTTTTAGCAGTTTGGGTAGTCGGAGGATCTGACGGCATAATATACGCAAAATCAGAACCGAAAAACTGTTCAGCAAACTCCGACCGCCGCCTAAGCGTTCGTCGGTTGAAAGAAGCACAGGCCGAACAGGCTGCTACGTCGTGGGCTGGGCCTAAACAAGGCAGACAGTAAGAGTGGAAATCCTTATGAGGTATTTGTTTCCCACAGGTTAAACAATTATTAACTTTTTCTGACATCGGCTGAGGCAAGAAAGAGTCCCCAACGGGGTACTTAGCTTTAGAAGTCTTCGAAGTAGTATTCGGTAGAAGTAATCTCTGGATCCGACCGACCGGCACTTGCGAACAGCTTCTGCTTCGGGCGCCACGCGGCAAGAAAAACTGAGGAAAATGGCGTCGGCTGATGCCTTTATACCCGAAGACCAACAGAGATGACGTCGGGTGAAGTGCGACATCAGCCGGACCCGGACTTTGGAATCCGGCCGACTGAAGGGCTGCCTGACGACAGGACAACCCAGTTGTTATGACTGCAGATGCATCCATGAAGGACATCTTCTCTAAAGCAAATTTCACACTCCTCAAAACTGAGGTGGAATCCTTCAAAGCCCCCGGGCCTGTGGAAAATACGGCCCAGACCGCAGAATCCTTTATAAATGCATTCTATGAACACCTTCAGGACTGCATGGATCATGCAATCCCAAATAAAACCAAGACCCAATCCTCCAAAGGCAGACGACCTGTCTGGTGGACCCCATCCATAAACAAACTATACAATAGAAGGAGGAAGCTACTACATGATAGAGCAAAATCCCAAAAAGGGAAGGCATCTCTGATCAGTATTAGCAAAAAACTAAGGGCACTCATAAAATTGTCAAAGGCCAGCTTCGAGAGAAAAATTGCACAGGACACTAAGGATAATCACAAGGCTTTCTTTAGTTATGTTAGGAACCTGGGTGGGAATTCCCAGATATGCTCAGAATTAGTCCAAAATGACAAAAAATACACTGATCCCACAGACATTGCCAACATCCTAGCTGACAGGTTCAGCGCAAACTCCCCACCAAAAGGGCAAATATCTATCCCAGCAAAGTGCTGCCTCCCGGACATCTCAGATGCTCAGGTGGGAGCCGCCCTCTCCAAAGCAAAAAACACAGCATCAATGGGACCAGACGGTGTCCCAGGCTGCATCCTACATGAACTCCAAGAAGAGCTAAACCCAAACATAAAACTACTGTTCAATCTCAGCCTTACTACAGGATATGTACCCAAAGAGTGGCGTACAGCAACAGTGGTCCCTCTCCACAAAGGTGGTGCCTCAACGGACCCTGGAAACTATCGCCCCATAAGCCTGACTAGCTTGGTCTGCAAAGCTATGGAAAGGATCATCATGGACCTCATAAATAAAGATATTGGGGACCTACAGACACTGGATCCTACTCAGTTTGGCTTTGTTAAGGGCAGATCCTGCCTCTTAAACCTGGTTGACTTCTTTGAAACAGTCACCAAGGCCATTGACGAAGGGAAGGTGGTCCACACAGCCTATCTGGACCTCGCAAAAGCCTTGATACAATACCCCACTCGGGCATTATAGATAAGCTCACCAGCTTAAATATAAACCCCTATGTCACTAGATGGATTGCAAACTGGCTCAAGGACAGAACCCACATGGTTAGAATTGCTGGAGCCATGTCAGACTCAAACCAGTTACAAGTGGCGTCCCACAAGGCTCAGTCCTGGGACCTCTCTTGTTTGGTATATATTTCTCGGAGGTACAGGCCAACACGGAAGGACTGTGGCTGACCAAGTTCGCAGATGACTGCAAACTGGGCCATAATTGACTCTCCAGCCGACACAAGCATCCTCCAAAAGGGCCTCGTGAAACAGACAACTGGTGCCAGAGCCATGGCCTCAAGCTAAATGCCAAAAAGTGTATAGTCATCCCCTTTGGCAAAAACAAAGTGCCCACAAATTACCACATAGGTGGTAATCCATTAAGTACAGAAGAAGTAATTAGGGACCTGGGGACCCAAGTTGATAGCAATCTCTCATTTGACAACCACGTGGCCAAAGTGGTTAGAAAAACATTTTATATAGCCCACCTAATCATGAAGGGATTCACATCTAGATTAGGGGAGGTCATCGTGCCTCTTTACTCATCCCTCATCAGGCTCATAATTGAGTACAATGCCCCTTTTGGGATGTACCTTACCAAACACCTGCAGCAACTGGAAAGACCCCAAAAGTACCTCACCAAGAGGATCAAAGGGCTCAAACAGATGCCATATGCTGCCCGGTTAAATAAACTCCAGCTCTACTCAGTGTCATACCACCTGCTCAGAGGTGACCTGTGCCTGACGTATAAGGCCATGTCCAACCCGGAATTAAGGGACATGCTGCACCTCAAAAAATCCAAATCCCATCGAGCTACACGCCGAGACTTGAACCTCAGCACTGAAATAAATAGGACATGCTGGAGGAACAGATTCATAACCCAGAGGCTCCCTTCACTCTGGAATAAAATCCCAGTCCAGGTTAGGCAGAGTCCCTCATTGACTCTTTTCAAGAGGAATCTTGATGAGTGGATGGGAGATCGTAAGTTTACCCCGGGTATCACTTCTGTGTCACTGTTAGACAGAGGCACAGTAGACTAACCTCGAAAAAGGGCATAGCAAAATTAATTTAAAATGGGTGGCGAAAGCCAAACATACTCTGGCTAGGCTTATAAATGCCCTAGGGCAGATAGCCTAGTATGAACCTATGAACCTATGAACCTGTGGTCAACAGTTTTAAAATATGAGAAGGAATAAAGAAAACAGAAAATGCAGATGTAGTGGCTTATGTTGATGATTAACGACTGTTAGAGAAAGGGTGACCTGTAGATCGCACCCTGATTGGAGAAAGAACGTTTTCCAGCAGGGTGTTAATTGTTAATCTACAGGTAATGGATGGAGCCAATGGTGCAGCAATTTGTGTTGCTGCCTCACAGCAAGAGGTACTTCAATTCGATTCTGGGCTTGGATTCCTTCTGCGTGGAGTCTGCATGTCCTCCCTGTGTTCGTATGGGTTTCCTCAGGGTACTCTGGTTTCCTCCCTCATTACAAGGACATATACATTGAGTGTTTCACACCGTGCCTTCACTAAAAACTGTCTTACTCCAAGTCAGACTTTCCCGATAAACATATATTAAATAATTAAATAAATAAATTCTGCTGTGGAGCTCGGACTGAAAAAAAAACTAACAGCAGCCATTATTTTCTGCTCGCTAAGCTGCTTAGTCAGTGCAAACTTAGAAAGAAAAGAAATTAAAATAAAAACTGCATGTGTAGCTATCATTCTAAGTCTTTTGGATTAAGCACTTGGGCTTCAGACCAGTTGTTTTACATTAGGAAGGTTTGTGGCATGCACTGTGGTGGCAGGACAGGTAGCTTTCATCCTTCTAAGTTGGGAACTGCTGATTGAGAGCCCAGTGTCTGTTATTCTTAAAGTGTATTAGTTCTGCTTTAAGCACTTGGGCTTCAGGCCAGTTATTTTACATTAAGAAGGTTTGTGGTCTTCACTCTTGTGGGAGAAGAGGCTGGACTCTGCCCTTCTGAGCTGGGAATTTCGGGTTAAAGGTTTATAGTGCCTGAATATTTGAACTGTATCTTACTGAAATTGGTACACCTTGTTTGCTGTAGCATAGACTAGATCCAGGCCTGCTGAATCTAGCTTTGTTTATATGCTTGTTGTTTGTTTGCTTGTTATTTCCCTGGAACGCTAATTCCACCTAATACGCGGCTTCTCAGCACTTCTGTGGATCACTAGTGATATCTGCATTGCTTACTGTACTTATTTCCTTGTTTCACTTGAAAGAAAGTTACTGTTTGTCATTTTGGCATTTAAGTTACCTGTAACACATTGTACTTAAGTTACCTGGCACTTGCTCACTAAAGCAATTATATAAGTCAGCACTAAAATTAAAAGCACTACACCCTCACTCCCCACTGGCCCTGGTTTTCAATTATTAAGGAATTCCCAATATTATTCTAGCATGTCCAAAGGTCAGTTGTCAATCTCCTCTCCGGTCCAGCTGGTGAATCTGGGAATCTTGAGGCAATGTTACAACTGCCTCATGTACACAGACAACCCTCTCCTCCTCCCAACAAATTCCAACACATGTGAGAGATGCAACCATATAGCCAAACTGGAGGCTAAGCTCTCTCAACTCAGTACTGGCATAACCAGTCAGGAGGAGAAGGAAACCACACTCACTACAATTCCAGTCTCACATAGACCTACCACGACAGCAAACCAAACACATAATCACACAAAAACATACTCGGAGGCTCTAAATAAAGATCTGCCGAAGCAGCAGAGACCTCCAAAGCAGACACCCAAGCAGCTGCTACCCCAAAACAAAACACGTGCAACACATATCTCACAAAGCCAGTGTGCTGAACAGTCACAGCCCTTAAGACTAAACAACACACCTGATACACTTGTAATAGGTGACTCTATTGTCAGGCACACTGACGTCCCGCTCACCAGGCTGAACAAGGAGAGGGTCACGTGAGCAGCCTGTCGGGCGCTAGGATCCGACACATAACACAAGCACTCAGGTCACTCCAAGGCAAGTACAAATATGACTCAGTCATTGTCCATGCTGGTGTGAATGACCTGAGACGTACCTCCCTGAACTACATGAAAAGAGACATAAAGGAGCTCTCTGAGCATGTAGCCCAGGCCGGTATGACCCTGACCTTGAGTAGCATCTTACCCTCACCAAGAATGATGCCACAATATGAAGACAAGATGATCAATTTCAAGAATTGGCTTAAGTACTGGTGTCATTCAAAGGGGATCCAATGCCTGTCAGCTTGGGATGATATGCTCGACAAGCCACGATGCTTCGCTAGGGACGGCTTGCACCTGTCACCCCTGGGCTTTGGATATTGGCAAAGGCTCTTGCTACCCCATAGTGCCTTTTTAGGCAAGGCTCAAAAGACAAACCCACCTCCATAGGTATCACAAGGGATAAGAAACTAAGAGTAATGCTACTCAACGCCAGAAGTCTAAACCTCAAGATGCACGCACTTGAAACTCTCCTTAGCATGGAGAACATCGATATCTGTGCAGTAACAGAAACCTGGTTCAGGGCTCCCGAGAGCACCACAGCACTACCAGGTTATACCTCATACCATGCTTTTCGGCCCTAAAACTTGGACCGAACCACAAAAGGAGGGGGAGTATCGATATTCATCAAAAATACCTACACCTCCAGGTTGGTGGCAAAGCACGAAGCATCAGAGACTATCCATGTGCAACTAACAGTGGGTAAAACTGCCTTCCAGTTTATAGCCTGCTACAGACCACCCTCCCAAACCCAGAAACCCCACTCGGCCTTCCTGTGAACACTGGAAAATATGAAGGTCTCTCCAAACACCATTATATTGGGCGACTTCAACTACCCAAACATAGACTGGGAACATTATTCTAGCTCCAACACCCTAGCCCAAAGGTTCCTAGAAATTATAAACTCAAATGCTATGGAACAACTTGTTACCACTCCCACAAGAGGGGAAAAAGTACAGTTTTGTACCTACCATAAATGTAGATGTCCGAACTGGATAGCATCTGCAGTCATAACAACTGGGTTGTCCTGTCGTCAGGCAGCCCTTCAGTCGGCCGGATTCCAAAGTCCGGGTCCGGCTTCGGCTGATGTCGCACTTCACCCGACGTCATCTCTGTTGGTCTTCGGGTATAAAGGCATCAGCCGACGCCATTTTCCTCAGTGTTTCTTGCCCCAGATGCCAGTAGCCCTCTTGAAGGCTAAAATTTTGGATAGATGCCAATGTTTCCAAAAAGATAGAGGTAAACACAAACATAAGCAAGTATGTACATATATACAAACAAATACACCATAAAAGACTCCCCCCCACCAGCTAGCTATTAGGAGGGTAAACACCCTAGGAGTACCACAGAGGGAAGGAGGGAGGGTAATCCTGACTGCAGATGCTATCCAGTTCGGACATCTACATTTATGGTAGGTACAAAACTGTACTATGTCCTTCATGGATGCATCTGCAGTCATAACAACTGGTTAGAATACCATAGCCAACTAGGGGAGGAGGATAAAGGTAAATTATGGTGTGTTTAGGATCCCTTGCAGTACAGCAGTGGCAAACCCTGCTCGGGATCTGGAATATAGAGGCAAATTGTAATGCTTGGCAAATGTATGCACGGAGGTCCAAGTAGCCGCCTCAATAATGTCTTTGGTTGCCACTCCTCGTAAGAAGGCTGTGGTAGTGGCTGTTGCCCTTGTAGAATGAGGTCTTATGTTCTGTGGAATTGGTTTTCCATGGAAGGAGTAACAGAATCGTATGCAATTTCCTATCCATTTGGAGATTGTCTGTTTGGAAATAGCTTTTCCTTCCCTTCCTGTTGCATAAGCTACGAAAAGTTGGTCAGTCTTTCTGCTATTTTTGTTCTGTCCAAGTAGTAGCGTAGCTGTCTATGTACATCCAAGGTATGCAGTATTCTTTCCCTCTGTTTTGTGGGTTGGGAAAGAAGGTAGGTAGGTGGATTGCCTGGTTTAAAGACACTCTGGATACCACCTTAGGCATAAATGTAGGATTAGTCCTCATGGACACTCTATCTTGGTGGAAGATTAGGAAGGGTTGCACCACCATTAAGGCCTGTAGTTCTGAAACCCTCCTTGCTGAAGTAATTGCCAGTAGGAAAGCAGTTTTCCATGACAGGTGTTGTAGGTCTGCTGTTGCTGCTGGTTCAAAGGGTGATAGTGTCAACTTTTCTAGCACAAAGTTTAAGTCCCAAGCTGGTAATGGTGGCTTCCTTGAAGGTTTTACATTCTTGATTCCTCTGAGAAACTGCCTGAGCAAAGGGTGCGAAAAAACAGGTGGATCAAAGCTGTATTCTGCTGAAATAGCTGATGCATGTATCTTGATGGAGGAGTAGGACAGGCCTGAATGAAGAAGTTCGGCCAGGTACTCCAGAATGTTAGGCATATCTATGTTTGACACATCTTTTCCTCTTTCAGTACTCCAAAATGACAAACCTTTTCCATTTTCCAGCATAGTTCCTTCTTGTTGAAGGTCTGCGTGCTTCAAGAATAATGTCTTTAACTCTTTGGGAAAGCTCTGTGTTAGCTGCTGCTATGTGATGTTCCATGCAGTCATTTGCAACGTTTTTAGGTTTGGATGCATGATGCTGTAGTTGTTCTGAGTTAACATCAAAGGCATCAGGGGAATTGGCCACATATTGTTCGAGACATGCTCCTCAGTAGTGGGTACCAGTGTTGTCTTGGCCAGTTTGGAGCTATCAGGATTATCCTTGGACGTTCTTCCTTGATTTTTAGTAGTACTTTGTGTATCAAGGGAAGAGGTGGGAATGCATATGCTGTTAGGCCTTTCCAGCTGAAGGAGAGCGAATCCACTTTCCATGCTAGTGGGTGGAATGTCCTTGTGCAGAATTTTTGAGCTGGTGATTGAGAGGTGATGCGAATAGATCTATCTGAGGCATTCCCCATTTCTTTGAGATGGTCTTGAAGATGTCCGGGTGCAGCTTCCATTCGTGGGCATCGAAGTGGTTCTGCTTAGTATGTCTGCTAGAGTATTTTCTTTTCCGGTACAAATATTGCCTGTAACTGGATGTTGTAGCTGAGTGCCAAGGTCCACAGCTCCAAAGTCATTCTGCATAGGGGTATGAATGAGTGCCTCCCTGTTTGTTGATGTACCACATGACTGTGGTGTTGTCTGTCCTTATCATCAACTGGCCCTCTTTGAGAAATGGTTTGAACTTTTGGATTGCCAGTTTTACTGCCAGCATTTCTTTTAGGTTGATGTGCAGGTGAAGTTGATCCTGTGTCCAGAGTCCTTGCACGCATTTGTCCAGCATGTGGGCCCCCATCCTAGGTCTGAAGCGTCTGTTGTGATGGTCTGGCTTGCTTGACATCTGCGAAAGGGTAGGCCTGGGTTTGACTGGCATGCCTGAGCCCACCATAGGAACTCCTGTTTTAAGCATGGAATTAATGGGATTTCTGTTTCCAGGCTGTGTCTGTGTTGGGACCATAAATTCTTTAGGTACCACTGTAGTTTTCTCATATGTAGTCTGGCAAATGGGACCAAGATTATGCATGATGCCATGAAGCCCAAGGCCTGGAGTACTTTCCTTGCTGTTATCTTGTTCAGTTTTGTTAGTGCCAAGAAGTAAAGAGGGAGTTCTTTTTGTTTTTCTGTAGTTAGGAATGCCATTTGTTTTACTGTGTCCAATTCCGCACCCAAGAAGGTCCTTGTTTGGGATGGTATCAGCCTTGACTTTTGTAAATTGACTGTGTATCCCAGTGCTTGTAGCAAGTAAATGACCCTTTGTAAATCTGTTGTCAGCTTGCTTTTGTTGTCCCCTTGTAGTAAGCAGTCGTCCAGGTATGGGTAAATTTGAATTCCCTGTAGTCTGCAATGGGCGATTACTGATGCCAGGCATTTTGTGAATACTCTGGGCGCAGTAGATAAGCCAAAGGGCAATGCTGAGAATTGATAGTGCTCTGATCCTGCAAGAAATCTGAGGTATCTTCTGCAGATTGGTCGAATGGGGACGTGCAGGTATGCCTCCTTGAGATCTAGAGTTACCAGCCAACACTCCTTGCCCAGCATGGGAAGAAGTTGCTGTAAGGTCAGCATTTTGAATTTTGGGACAATGATGTATGTATTTAAGGTGGACAGGTCGAGAATTGGTCTCCAACTTTTTCCTTTCTTGGAACTAGGAATAGTCTGGAGTAGAACCCCTTTCCTTGCTCTGCTGTTGGCACTCTTTCCACAGCTCTCATGTTTGCTAACTCCATTATCTGTTGTAGAGCCTCTGTTTTTTGATTTGGAGGTAGATTTGGCATTCCTCTTTTGACTGGTAAAGTGTGGAAGTGGAACCGGTAGCCTTGATCTATGGTTTGTAGAATCCACTTGTCTTTTGTTATGTAGTGCCAGTTCTTTGAAAATAAGGTTAACTTTCCGCCTAAAGGAGCTGCTATTTGTTCCCTGGTAGGCGGATTTAGGGTTAAGTCACTGTGGTTGTGTTGATGTAGTGGCAGAGGCTGTGTCTGTGCCTCTGTTGTTACCTTGCCACTGTCGTCCTCTGTAGGCACCTCCTCTAGATTGGTTTCTGCCTCTGGAATGTCTGTTCCTGCCCCTTTGAGATCTTGTGGAGTCAGGAAAGGACCAATTTTTGGCAGGCCAGTTCCTGCTAAACCTTGGGGTTGTACCTGCAAGAAATCTTTAACCGTTTGGACAGATTTTGCCTTTTCTTCCATTTTCTTCATAACCTGCTGGGCAGGTGTACCAAACAAACTTGTCTTATCCATAGGAGCATCTAGCAACTTAGCTTTAACATGATCCGGTAAAGCTTGCTCTTTTAGCCATGCATGCCTTCTTATCACTGTGCCAGTCATGGCTGATCTAAATGAAGCCTCCAGTGCATCATAGCCACATTTTAAGGAATGGTTACTAACCTGTTGTATGTTATTTACCATTTCTAATACATATTTCTTATCAAGAGATTCATCAGTGGTTAGCTTTTTAGTTAATTGATCAAGCATAAACTCTTGGTATTGTATCATGTGAAACTGACAGTTTAAAGCTCTAGCTGAGAGAGTAGCTGAAGTGTAGACCTTTTTACCCCATCTGTCTAATGACCTTGCTTCCCTTTCAGAAGGAATAGGGTTTTTAGCTATGGTTGCGGCTACTGCCTTGGGACCCTGGGATATAGTTTTGGGGTCTGCAAGTGGGACCTTGTAAAGGTGGTGATGAGTATCTGGCACCCTGTAAAATCTGTCTGGTTTGGCAGGGGCTGGGGGGTAAAGAATCTGGAGCGGAGCAGACATCATTGAAAGCATCATCCACCACAGAGAGAACAGGAGGTATAGCTAAGGGCCTGTGCTGTGGAAGGTGCAGAAAGGTCCTAAGTCTTTTTCTGGAGTCTGAAAAATCCTGTTGCTGCCATTGGAACTGCTCTCGCATGGCATGTAAGGTTTCCCCAAAGGAGAATTCTTCTGGTGGGGAAGCAGCTGGAATGGAATCTTCAGCATCAGAATCTTCAAAATTGGAGAAAGGAGCCTCTGGCTGGTCAGTTATGTCTGAATCATCAGCAGAATCATCAGAGGACACTGGCTCAGGGGCTCTGCCCTAGGTCTCTTCTCTGGGGCTGAGAGGCCCTGTCTGGGTGAGATTGAGATCCTCTGATTAATGAAATTAAATCTTCTGCCAAAGTAAGCATTTGAGAACTAGAAGAGGGCCTGGTAGTGGGGGGTTTAACAGGCACTGTTTTAGTAGTCTTGGCTGCTTTAGCCCTGGCGAAGGCCTTAATGGACATGGCTGCTGGAGGCCTAGCTGCACTACGTGCTGGGGTAGAGACATCCAAGGGAATGGTGTCTGATAAATCAGTGGCAACCACCGTAGTGGATAAAATTTCTGAGGCCGATTCAAGAGTGGTAGCAGGGGCCTCAGTTGTAGAGATAGATTCAGCTGTACTTGGAGCAGTTTTCTCGGTTTCGGCCGAAACCGAGACACTCGCGGCTTGCTTAACCGTGGTTTCGGCCGAAACCGCGGACCGCGAGTGTCGGTCTTTATCTTTGCGTTTTTTGGCAGATTGGGAAGTCGGAGGATCCGACGGCATAATGTACGCAAAATCAGAACCGAAAAACTGTTCTGCAAACTCCGACCGATGCCTAAGCGTTCGTCGGTTGAAAGAAGCACAGGCTGAACAGGCTGCTACGTCGTGGGCTGGGCCTAAACAAGGCAGGCAATGAGAGTGGAAATCTTTATGAGGTATTTGTTTCCCACAGGTTAAACAATTATTAACTTTTTCTGACATCGGCTGAGGCAAGAAAGGTTCCCCAACGGGGTACTTAACTTTAGAAGTCTTCGAAGTAGTATTCGGTAGAAGTAATCTCTGGATCCGACCGACCGGCACTTGCGAACAGCTTCTGCTTGGCGCCACGGCAAGAAAGACTGAGGAAAATGGCGTCGGCTGATGCCTTTATACCCGAAGACCAACAGAGATGACGTCGGGTGAAGTGCGACATCAGCCGAAGCCGGACCCGGACTTTGGAATCCGGCCGACTGAAGGGCTGCCTGACGACAGGACAACCCAGTTGTTATGACTGCAGATGCATCCATGAAGGACATCATACTGGACCTGATCATCACCAATATGGGGACTCTATACTCCAGACCAGAAGTGTATCCCTCACTGGTAAGATCAGACCATAAACTAATCTCCCTGGATATTCACATCCCAACCCCACCCCCTGCCCAGAAAACACAGTGAAAAACGTCTCTAAAGCAAATTTCACACTCCTCAAAACTGAGGTGGAATCCTTCAAAGCCCCCGGGCCTGTGGAAAATACGGCCCAGACCGCAGAATCCTTTATAAACGCATTCTATGAACACCTTCAGGAATGCATGGATCATGCGATCCCAAATAAAACCAAGACCCAATCCTCCAAAGGCAGACGTCCTGTCTGGTGGACCCCAGCCATAAACAAACCATACAATAGAAGGAGGAAGCTACTAAATGATAGCGCAAAATCCCAAAAAGGAAGGCATCACTGATCAGTATTAGCAAAAAACTAGGGGCACACATAAAATTGTCTAAGGCCAGCTTCGAGAGAAAAATTGCACAGGACACTAAGGATAATCACAAGGCTTTCTTTAGTTATGTTAGGAACCTGGGTGGTAATTCCCAGATATGCTCAGAATTAGTCCAAAATGACAAAAATACACGAACCCACAGACATTGCCAACATCCTAGCTGACAGGTTCAGTGCAAACTTCTCCCCACCAAAAGGGCAAATATCTATCCCAGCAGAGTGCTGCCCCCCTGACATCTCAGATGCTCAGGTAAGAGCCACCCTCTCTAAAGCAAAAAACACAGCATCAATGGGACCAGATGGTGTCCCGGGCTGCGTCCTACATGAACTCCAAGAAGAGATAAACCCAAACATAAAACTACTGTTCAGTCTCAGCCTTACTACAGGATATGTGCCCAAAGAGTGGCGTACAGCAACAGTGGTCCCTTTCCATAAAGGTGGTGCCTCAACGGATCCTGGAAACTATCGCCCCATAAGCCTGACTAGCTTGGTCTGCAAAGCTATGGAAAGGATCATCATGGACCTCATAAATAAAGATATTGGGGACCTACAAACACTGGATCCTACCCAGTTCGGCTTTGTTAAGGGCAGATCCTGCCTCTTAAACCTGGTTGATTTCTTTGAAACAGTCACCCAGGCCACTGACGAAGGGAAGGTGGTCCACACAGCCTACCTGGACCTCGCAAAAGCCTTCGATACAATACCCCACTCGGGCATTATAGATAAGCTCACCAGCTTAAATATAAACCCCTATGTCACTAGATGGATTGCAAACTGGCTCAAGGACAGAACCCACATGGTTAGAATTGCTGGAGCCATGTCAGACTCCAAACCAGTAACAAGTGGTGTCCCACAAGGCTCAGTCCTGGGACCTCTCTTGTTCGGTATATATTTCTCGGTGGTACAGGCCAACACAGAAGGACTGTGGCTTACCAAGTTCACAGATGACTGCAAACTGGGCGCCATAATCGACTCTCCAGTCGACACAAGCATCCTCCAAAAGGGCCTCATAGAAACAGACAACTGGTGCCAGAGCCATGGCCTCAAGCTAAATGCCAAAAGTGTATAGTCATCCCTTTGGCAAAACAAAGTGCACACAAATTACCACATAGGTGGTAATCCATTAAGTACAGAAGAAGTAATTAGGGACCTGGGGACCCAAGTTGATAGCAATCTCTCATTTGACAACCACGTGGCCAAAGTGGTTAGAAAAACATTTTATATAGCCCACCTAATCATGAAGGGTTTCACATCTAGATCAGGGGACGTCATCGTGCCTCTTTACTCATCCCTCATCAGGCCCATAATTGAGTACAATGCCCCTTTTGGGATGTACCTTACCAGACACCTGCAGCAACTGGAAAGACCCCAAAAGTACCTCACCAAGAGGATCAAAGGGCTCAAACAGATGCCATATGCTGCCCGGTTAAAGAAACTCCAGCTCTACTCAGTGGCATACCGCCTGTTCAGAGGCGATCTGTGCCTGACGTATAAAGCCATGTCCAACCCGGAATTAATGGACATGCTGCACCTCAGAAAATCCAAATCCCATCGAGCTACGCGCTTGAGAGACTTGAACCACAGCACTGAAATAAATAGGACATGCTGGAGGGACAGATTCATAACCCAGAGGCTCCCTTCACTCTGGAATAAAATCCCAGTCCAGGTTAGGCAGAGTCCCTCATTGACTCTCTTCAAGAGGAATCTTGATGAATGGATGGGAGATCGTAAGTTTACCCTGGGTATCACTTCTGTGTCACTGTTAGACAGAGGCACAGTATACTAACCTCGAAAAAGGGCATAGCAAAATAAATTTAAAATGGGTGGCGAAAGCCAAACACATTCTGGCTAGGCTTATAAATGCCCTAGGGCAGATAGCCTAGTATGAACCTATGAACCTATGTGTGCGTATATGTATTTATGTCTGTGTGTGAGAGTGTATACATGTATGAGAGTGAGAGATTAATCGAGGCGTTATCTTATACTCAGTAAGCAGTGCTTTTGCTGTTTAGCAAGTGTAAAAAAATAAATAAACCAAAAAAATGTTGTTGAGTATGTTTGTGTGTTTGTTCTTGTCTGCATGAGTGAGTTGGGAGGGTGGCCTAATGGTTAAGGTGTTTGCCTTATAAACACAAGCTGTAGGGTTCGAGTCTCACAAGGGATAATTGGCTAGGCTTAAAATGGCTCGCAAGGGCAGTTAGCTTAGTACTAATCTATGAATTATGAACTTATCTATGAGTGAATGCATGCATAAAAGCAAAAGAGACTGTGTGTATGTGTTTGTGTGTGTATGTGTGTGTGTGAGAGAGAGACAGAGAGAGATTGAAGGGTAAGGGCAATCCCTGGCAGCAGCAGCATTAGTTGAGAGGTTTGTGTACCTCTCAAGTCTCGACTCGTAGCTCAAGATATTTGGAAAACCCTAAAATAAATGGGGGGCAAAGGTTCAAAATGAGAACATATTTTACTTGAATATTAGGATTTGTGTTAGCATGCATTTTCTGGAACACAGATGTGTGTGTGAGAGTGAGTGAGTGACACTGACCCACTAGTAAAGAGGTTTGCATACCTCTGGACCTTTCAGCTGAAGAAATCTGGATAAAGCCTAAAATAAGGGGGGAACAAACGCCCAAAAATAGGAACAAATTTTAATTATTCTCTTATAAAATTACAAACTTGCTTAAACAAAGGGATTTGTGCTAGCATGAATTTTCTGAAGAAAATAATTGTCTGAAATTCAAATGCATGCCATTATTTGGTAACTTCAATCTCCAATGACAACAAATGAAAAGTTTTAGGAGTAAGTGACCAAAACATAAAGTAAATACCTGGATATTTTTAAGTGTTATATTTTGGATATAAAATACTTCCTTCAACACCATTAGCATATACAACAGCAAGTCTGAAACATTAGGCAGACAAATTATTTTACATCAAAAACATATAGAAAATATAGTAATAAAATAAGTAACTAAAACACAACAATTTTACAGGCAGCCCATTCTCTAAGCGCAATAATACCCTCCAGAGTGTGTGTTATTGTGAAAATAATGCCCTTTCAGGGGTACAGAGGCCTGACGCCATTCGGTAGGTGTTATTTCTACAATAATACACACCCTGTTGTGCATTATTGCTTGCTTAGTAAAGAGTTTTAGGACATGTTAGGTCTGTTAGATGGACATCTCTTTGTACTTAGATAAGAATCAGTGAAATGTTTAGCAAAATGAGTTAAACAAAGACAAAATGGAATAGAGTAACATATTTAGATGTTGGATACACAATTCTGTAGTATGAACGTGATAAGAAGGCAGAGGGAAATATTGCTAAAACACATGGAATTTAAACTTTATCCTATGAGGAAAAATTTTAGTTTATCAAAATCATTACTGAGCTGGATAGAAACATGCCTTCTAGACATTTATATAGTTCCTGAGGAATTCCTGTCTTAGCATCGGTAGTTAGGATCAGTTAGTGTCCCTCTCCAGCAGCTGGGTGAACCTGAATATTGAGGCACAATTACAATTCTCATGTATACACACAACCCCTCTCCTCCTCCCACAAAACACAAATAGGACTGGCAAGACCAGTCAGGAGGAGAAGGTTACCACACACACTATAGACCCAGTCTCACATATTACCATTACAACCTCGAATCATACACATGAAAAGAGACATTGAGGAGCTCTCTGATTAATATGACTGACCTTGAGCAGTATCCTACCTTCACCAAGAATGATGCCACAATACAGAGATAAGATGATCAGCTTTAACAATTGGCTTAAACACTGGTGTCATTCAAAGGGGATCAGTTTGCAGATGACTGCAAACTGGGCCATAGTACAAAAAAACACATACACACATATCCCTTCAGAAGGGGGTCTACAGAAACGGATAACTGGTGCCAGAACCACTGAGGGGGGACCTAGGGTATGGGGACCTGGGTCATTGTACTTATAGTAGTTAGTCATTAGTACCTAGAAGCTACACTAAGACCTTTAGGAAAGAGGATTCTCAATGCCATCTCAGGAGGTCATAGTCTCCTCAGACTCTCATCCTCATCAGACCAATGATTGATCATAATGCCCCATCTGGAATGTACAACCCGACACTTGGAGCAGCTGGAGGCCAGGCCACAAAGTTTCAAGGAAAAAATAAAATCAAAACTCAAAAATCTGTCTCCAGCTGCCGACTGAAAGAACTCCAGCTCTATTCAGTCGCCACCATGCTCTTGCTCAGCCTACTGCCTAAACACACAAGGCCAACCCAACCCAGATTTGATTGCTTCACCCTCAAAAAAAAAAAGATCCATCCATCAGAGCCGAGCCACAAGGGAAACCTACACTTGACTGACTATTAATGGAACAGGGAGAGGATGGATGGATTCATCACCCAAAGACTCTATGCTGTGGAACAAAATGGTACATGTGAGGAGTGAGCACACCGCTGGCCTTGTTCAAAGAGAAATCTTGACCAATGGATGGGAGATCGCAGATATACCCCAGGGATTACCTCAGTGTCACACTGCCGACAGAGGCACAGAAAATAATGGAGCCTAGTATGAACCTATGAACCTATGAACCTATGAACTTTTGTCTCCATTTTTCCGTAGTTTAGGATTCAAAAATAAAGCTGATCAAAAGAAGAATTTTATTTAAACAGGAGGACCAGGGAAATATAAACCTGGTTAATCCCATAATGCACTTATATTATTTGAACGTTTTCTATGATTTGAATTGTATTTGGGTTAATCTTAATTATTCAAAAAAGAAGGCAAATGTGAGGAATAGTGGGAAATATTAAGTAGATGGAAGGAGATGATATGCGCAAAGAAAACACCATGTATGAGTGCCATTTTAAATATATATGCTGAGACTATGACAATACAATGGCATTGTTGTGAAATTATACTATATGCTAGGAGAAAAAAAATAAAAGGTAGCACGACACATGCAGCAAACCATTCTGATTTATGGGTTTTATAAGAGTCATATAACAGAGGATGCCAGCAAAAGCTAAGATGAAATACAAAAAATTAGAAAAGAAGGTGGATGACAGTCACAGACATAACATAGGGTGGTATTCATAGTACAGCCATTCATATTTTCGTAGTGGTAATTCGCAAAGAGTTGTTCTATATGGTTATGCAAATTACGTCTTTCAGGATCACTATGAGAATACAGAGGCATTTTCTTAAACATGCCTCCCAATTGCAAAAGCCTAACATACTTAAGACATAAGCGATAGGGGACAGCTAATACGCAGATAAGGGGCATTACACATTTGCATATGAGTAGGATTCATACAGATGAATCTAAAAAGACCAAATCTGCATACTAAACCTGTAAATGGCCCTGAACATACTCTAATTTACCATGAGAATATTGAATTGCAAGAATGGAAAAAAGGAATATGCACTGCCATACATTTTAAAAGAAGTACAATTACTGACTTTACTTCAAGAATTTTTTTTGTATTTTAGTGCTTCTGCATATACAAACTACTGAAGGGATCACTGGGGGAAAGTGATTTATTTTGGTATCAGTGAAGTGCTTGTGCAGACATGTACAAAGTACTGAAGGGATTGCTTGGGGAAATATTTCATTTTGGTGCTTATGCGTACTTGGTGAAACCACTGAAGGAATCGCTAGCGGAAATGTTTCATTTTGGTGCTTGTGCATAAGTTGCACATGCTATTGAAGGGATCGCTGGGGGAAATGTTTCATTCTGGTGTCAGAGAGTGCTTTGCATACATGGTCAGACTGTTGAAGTGATCGCTGAGTAAAATAGTTTATTTTGTGTCAGTTTACTGCTTGTGCATACAAACTACTAAAGGGGTTGCTGGTGGAAATAATTAATTTGTGTGTCAGGGAAGTGTTTGTGAATACTTGGACAAATTACTGATGGGATGCCTGAGAGCAAGTCCATGGACTGCAACTCAGATATCAAAGCTAAGCATCACTTTCAACAACAGATGTGTTTACAGCGTGGATATTGGACTATGCATTGCAATAACACCTCATTAGTGTACACTGCTTTACAAAATTTCTTATTTGCATCTAATTATACTTAAGGCATTTCACATTAATGTTAATGGCCTCTATGAATCTCACCTTTGCTAGTGTCATAGGTTCATAGGTTCATAGGTTCATACTAGGCTATCTGCCCAAGGGCATTTATAAGCCTAGCCCAGAGTTTTGTGGCTTTCGCCACCCCTTTAGTTTGGAGGATACTATGCCCATTATTTTGCTGTGCCTCTGTCAAGCAGTGACACTGAGATAATCCCTGGGGTATATCTGCGATCTCCCATCCATTGGTCAAGATTTCTCTTGAACAAAGCCAGCGAGGTGCTCTGCCTCACATGTACCGGGATTGTGTTCCACAGCATAGGGAGTCTCTGGGTGATGAATCTGTCCCTCCAGCACGTCCTATTAATAACCGTGTCAAGGTTTAAGTCTCCCGCCCTTGTAGTTCTGAGGGATCTAGATTTTTTGAGGTAAAGCATGTTCATCAATTCTGGGTTGGACATGGCCTTGTATGTCAGGCACAGGTCACCTCTGAGCTGACGGTAAGCAACTGAATAGAGCTGAAGTTCCTTCAGTCGAGCAGCATAGGACATATTTTTGAGACCCTTTATCCTTTTGGTGAGGAACTTTTGGGGCCTTTCCAGTTGCTGCAGGTGTCGTGTCAGATACATTCCGAATGGGGCATTGTACTCAATCATTGGTCTGATGAGTGATGAGTACAGGTGGACGATGACTTCCCTTGATCTAGATGTGAAACCCTTCATGATCAGGTGGACAATGTAGAAGGTCTTCCTAACTACTTTGGCAACGTGAGTGTCAAATGAAAGGTTACTGTCAACCTGGGTACCCAGATCCCTGATAACCTCTTCTGTGCTTAGTGGGTTGCCGCCTATATGGTAGCTAGGGGTAACCTTGTTTTTCCCGAAGGGTATGACTATGCATTTTTTGGCGTTTAACTTTAGGCCATGGCTGTGGCACCAGTTTTCCGTTTCTATAAGACCCTTCTGAAGGATATCTGTGTAAGATGTGTTCTCAACTATGGCGCCCAGTTTGCAGTCATCTGCAAATTTTGTCAGCCATAATCCTCCTGTGTTTGCTTGTACTTCTGAAAAGTAGATGCCGAACAGGAGAGGGCCCAGGACTGAGCCCTGTGGGGCACCACTTGTGACAGGCTTTGAGTCTGACATGGCGCCAGCAACTCTGACCCTGTGGGTTCTGTCATTTAGCCAATTTGCAACCCATCTTGTGACGTATGGGTTTACATTTAAGCTGATGAGTTTTTCAATGATACCTGAGTGGGGTATTGTGTCGAAAGCCTTTGCCAGGTCGAGGTAGGCTGTGTGGACTGCCTTCCCCTCATCAATGGCCTTGGTGACTGTTTTGAAAAAGTCAACCAGGTTTAAAAGGCATGATCTGCCCTTGACAAAGCCAAACTGGGTCGGATCCAAAGTCTGCAAGTCTCCTATGTCTTTATTTATGAGTTCCATTATGATCCTCTCCATAGCTTTGCAGATCAAGCTTGTCAAGCTGATGGGACGGTAATTTCCCGGGTCGGTGGAGGCACCGCCTTTGTGAAGTGGGACCACAGTTGCCATATGCCACTCCTTAGGCACGTATCCTGAGGTGAGGCTAAGATTAAACAGCTGCCCTAACTGCGGGTTTAATTCCTCATTGAGTTCATGGAGCACACATCCGGGGACACCATCTGGTCCCATGGATGCTGTGTTTTTTGCCTTGGAGAGAGCAGTTCTCACCTGAGCGTTAGAGATGTTTGGGGGGCTACAATTCTCTGGTATAGATATCTCACCTTTTGGGAGTTTGCACTGAACCTGTCAGCCAGTATGTTGGCAATGTCTGTAGGTTCAGTAATTTTTACATCATTTTGAACTAATTCTGAGCATATCTGGGAGTTTCCTCCCAGGTTTCTAACATAGCTAAAGAAGGCCTTATGATTGTCCTTTGAGTCCTTAGCGACTTTTCTCTCAAAATTTGCCTTGGATGATTTTATGAGAGATCTTAGTTTTTTACTTATAATGATCAAGGGTGTTTTCCCTTTTAAGGATTTTGCTCTATAAATGTAGTGTAACCACTCCCCGCCCTAAATTATGTAGTGCTGACCCAATAATGTGGTCAGAGGTGCCCAAACACCTGCGTCTGTAGACACAGGTAGAATGTTAAACAGTGGACTAACTCTGTCCATGTGCTATGTCTGATCTTTGAACAGCACCAGGGCAGTGCTGGTCACCAGTCGGCCGAGCCTAAACCCGGACCAGCACATGAACACTCTGTCATTCATAAACATCAGGGATACCCCTATCACATTTGCGCAAATGACTATGAACACCAGCTATACAATAGTTAGAGGAAACACAAAGAATAAGTCCAAACAGGATTCAATATGGAGGGCAGGGTCTGACGTGCTACAACGTACCACATCTGCCCATGGTGCACAGAATGCATGCAAATGAACAGATACACAGTCAGCAGTTAGCTATACAAATTACCAGTGTTGTCAGTTTAAACATGCTGCAAATACCTCTCAACTGTCCAGATTTTCAAAGAATGTCCGTATTTTTGGATCATATTTTTAGTCTGCTCCTCATGAAATTTGCGTTTTTCTGGCAAATCACTGGGATGATCTAAGGATTGAGGCCACTAAATAATGACATACATTTAAGTTTCAGACTTCAAATCCTTCAGAAAAATTATGTTAAAACAGACCCTGTTACTGTAGCAACTAAGTTTATAACAGCAGTAGCAAGAAAAGTGAGCACAAGCAGAGCTGGGGATCACAATGATGCAAGAAATCTGTTCTTTTTCCACATGCCGCTGTAGTACAATGAAAACTTTTATTAAGCAAAATATACACTATCAGATAAGCGCTTTCATCTCTGCTGATTCAGACTAAGAAATAATTATGAAACAACTCTTAATTAAATACTAAATTACAGCTTATGCAACTAAACCAACGTCCCTAATTAATGTTAAAACACGCCCACCAGCACGCTCCGTTCATAGTAAGGCAAAAGTTTTAGAAAACAGGACAATGAGAATGCATTGTCTAAGCCTGGCCACTGTGTGGCATTAGTTCTCAGTTCATAGTAAAGCATAAACCCTCACAAATCTGTGAATTACTAAAAACTATGTAAAAACCTATATAATAAAACTAGTATCAAAAAGTATATCTATATAATATAATAAATACAATATAATAAATGTAGAAGCAGTATTAGCATAATCTCATGTAAAGCACACACTAAATAAAATTCATCTTTCTAATGCCTTAAGTTTTAGAAAACAGGATGAGAATGCATCATTTAAACCTGGCTTAGCATTAGTTCTTAGTTTCCATAAAGCCTCATGTTTTTCAATAATTAATGTCCATGAACCACCTCTTATGTCTAGAATAAGTGCCTCAATGATAATAAATTTAAAACCATGGTCAACTTGTTTCATACGTTTCATCAATGCATTCTATACATTTTTGTTTTTTATATCCCTGAGATGTTCATAAATGGGGTTCCTAAATTTCCTTTCTGTTTTGCCTATATAAAAACAAGGACACTTTAAGCAGAATGCACAGTATACCACTCTCTCAGTGTTACATGAACATTTCTGATTCAAACTCACTTTTATATTGTTAATGTTAAAATTACATCCTTCTTGTATACATGAACAAGGATAAAGAACAGATTTTTTTACATCATTGTGATCCCCAGCTCTGCTTCTGCTCACTTTTCTTGCTATTTTTGTGACTTATTCATTCTTTTGGATCTTTATAACAGCAGTATTTAAAATATGTCCCTATTTTTGGGCCTTTGAACCCCCATATTGTCAGGCTCTGCCCAAATTTCTGGCACTAAGCTGTTGAGAGGTATGATCACCCCTGGGCTTCCGGATACTGGCCAAAGCTGTTGCCACCCCTATAGTACTTTTTTAGGCACTGTTCCAAAGACCAAATTACCACCATAACAGCTACAAACAAATGCAATCTGAGGGTCATGCTGCTCAATGCTAGAAGTCTAAATCTCAAAATGCACTCACTCGAAGCACTCCTTAAAATGGAAAACATCGGCATTTGTGCTGTAACAGAGACCTGGTTCAAGGCAGCAGAAAGCTCTCCTGCACTACCAGGCAATACCTCATTCCACACCTTTCAGTCCAAGAACTTGGACCGAAGCTCCAAAGGCGATGGTGTTTCCATATTCATAAAGGATGCTCGCACCTCCAGTCTGGTAGCCCAACATCACTCATCTGAGATACTTCAGGTGCAGCTAACATTGGACAAGACAGCGATTTAGGTTGTAGCCTGCTATAGGTCCCCAACCATGTCCCAAGACTCACACTCCATGTTCCTAAACACCCTGGAGAATATTAGGGTCCAACCTAACACTTTCATACTGGGTGACTTCAACTACCCCTCAATTAACTGGGAAAGCTACTCATGTACCAATACACTTTCCCAGCGCTTTCTGGAATTTATTAATTCCAATCCCCTGGACCAGTTCATTCTTACCCCACTAGAGGTAACAACATCATTGACCTGGTCACTTCTAACATGAGCGACTGTTGCTCTAAATCAATAGTCAACTCCTCCCTGGTTAGATCCGACCACAAAATAATCACCTTGGAAATCCTCACCCTCCCATGAAAAACTTTCCCAAAGCTAACTTTGGGCTCCTAAAAACAGAGGTGGCTAACTTCACAGCACCCATGCAAATGGAGAATAGTTGTATGACCGCCGAATCATACACCAATGCACTGTACGAACACGTACACAAATGCGTGGATCTCGCCATACCCAGTAGAACCAAGATGCTCTCCTCAAAAAAAAGGAAGCCAATCTGGTGGTCCCCTGCCATAAACAAACTCTACAACAGAAGGAGAAAACTGATGCAGAATAAGGTGAAGTCCCAAGACTGGAAAAACTCCCTTATCAGCCTCAAGAAAAGGGTGAGATCCCTCATCAAATCCTCTAAAGCTAGCTATGAAAACAGAATTGCAGCAGATAGTAAAGACAACCACAAGGCCTTCTATAGTTATGTAAAGAATCTCCACGGCAATACCCAGATTTGCTCTGAGCTACTGCACAATGGTACCACCTATACCGAGCCAACTGATATTGCCAATATTCTGGCCGACAGATTCATTACCAACTTTACCCCTCTCTCCCCACCCCCAAGGACCAATCACAATACCAGTAGATTGCCAGGCACCCAGTATTACTGCTGCACAGGTTAAAACAGCTTCGTCCAAGGCCAATAATACAGATTCTATGGGAATTGACAATATCCCTGGATGTATTCTACATGAACTACAGAGTGAACTGGCACCTCACCTGCATGCCCTGTTCAATCACAGCCTTACCTCAGGCTTTCCCCCTACCGAATGGCACACTGCTACAGTTATCCCTCTCCACAAGGGAGGAGCAACTACAAACCCCAGGAACTATCGCCCCATTAGCCTGACTAGTCTGATATGCAAAACTATGGAATGCATCATCATGGATTTAATAAACAAGGATATAGAGAATCCCCAAACTCTGGATCCTACACAGTTTGGTTTTGTGAAGGGTAGATCATGCCTGCTCAACTTGCTCGACTTCTTTGAGTCAGTCACCAGAGCTATGGATGAAGGCAAGGTAGTTCATACAGCCTACCTTGATCTGGCTAACGCCTTTGATACCATTCCCTACTCAGGAATCATAGAAAAACTCACTAAGCTAGGCATCAATCCCTATATCACTAGGTGGGTTGCAAACTGGCTCACAGATAGAACCCACACTGTTAAAGTAGCTGACTCCAAGTCAGAATGTCGACAAGTCATGAGTGGAGTCCCACAGGGTTCGGTCCTGGGTCCTCTCCTGTTTGGTATCTATTTCTCTGACGTCCAGGATAACACAAAGGGACTCTGGCTGACAAAGTTCACAGACGTTTGCAATTTGGGAGCTATTATTAACTCCCCAAGTGATGTTGACATCCTACAGAAAGGCCTCAATGAGACCAACGACTGGTGTCAGAAACATGGCCTTAAGCTCAATGCCAAAAATTGTGTCTTTATCCCCTTGGAAAAACCCGGTTCCCTTGAATTATCAAATCAATGGTAGTCCACTGAACACAGGAGGTGTTATAAAAGATCTAGGAACACAGGTTGACAGCAACCTCTCTTTTGACCACCACATTGCCTCTGTGGTCAGAAAGTCCTTCTGTGTGGCACATCTCATTACTAAGGGGTTTGCATCAAGGAAGAAAGAGGTCATTGTCTCCCTCTACTCTTCCCTCATTTGGCCAGTCATCGGCATGTACCTCACTAGACACCTGCAACAACTGGACAGGCTGCAAAAGTACCTCACAAAGAGGATCCTAGGCCTTAAACACTTGTCTTATATGGACAGACTCAAAAAACTCCCAACTCCATATCACCTACTTAGAGGCAATCTCTTTTTAACATACAAAGCCATGTCTGACCCAGCTCTGTTAGAAATGCTACATCTAAAGAAATCCCTCACAAACACACACACACACACACACACACACACACACACACACACACACACACACACACACACACACACACACACATGCTGTATATGCATACTCACTGTCTCAAAACCTGTACTCCATTTTCCTGGTCCATTAATATTAAATATATATCTCTCACATGGTACTGAAATTCATATTTGCTTTTTTTTATAATTGAAGACAGTTGATAACGTTCAATTCACGGCGGCTGATTGCAGGATTACAAATCCACATTACATTACCAGCAGAGCATATCATATCTAAATGTTAACATTTAAGGATGATTCCCTGGTATTAAAGACAAGAAATCTTTCCATGACACTAGCAACCAAGGTTTAGGAATGATTTTTGACCATTTAATGGGTAAGTTAGCAACAGATCAAACATGGGTTTGGCTGTACTGGACATTTCACAGCACATGCTGCAGTTTGCATGTGGTGTGCTGATACAACTGCATGTCTTTGTTCTGGGAAAGAAGGCTGTGGCAAGAGAGGGGAATGAGTGCTTTGAACTGGGAAGATGTCGAGATCTGTGTGGCCAATTGTGCCCTATAAGGGAGATGAGACAGGATCTCAGGACGCATGCAACAACCATGCGTGTTTTTTTTTTTCTTTAGAAACAAGTTCAGTGTCATATCAGTAGAACTAGCTGGACTGATAGCAGCTTTTATCCAGCCAGATACTTTAAGTGTGCTTAGTATGGGACAGCTCTGTGGTACAAAATTAGATTAGGTCCTAGGGTTTTTATTTACTCAGTTTTTCAGCTTAATTGACAAAAAATGTGTCTTCTGTTATCTGCTCCAGCAAGATATACTCTCCAAAAGGCTAACATAAACATTTAATATTTCTTTCAAGATGAGCACACATACCAAGTCTAGCTGGCAGAGGCAACATTATTAAGCAAATTCTAACCATTTTATTTATAGGTTGTTGTGACTTTCCACCCTGACTTAAAATAAGCATTTTTTGTTTATATGAACAACTTTGAACTACATCATTGCAAGTAATGTAGAGCTGTCATTTTATGAAACCATTGCGACACCTGCTGTAATTGTTGTGCAATAACTAGTAATGTGCACAGATAAAGACACTGTTAGTCTCATAGCATCATGTTACTTTTATTTATAGTAATAAAAAAGCTATGGGAGAATATAAAGGCAGGTACCAGTATTTTGCATAAGCTATTCAGCCAACGAACAGTTCAATATGACTTTTGGCTAGCAAGCAGTTCAATAAGCTTGTTTGCACAGTAGTCCCAATAATTCACGAGCAAATTTTCGCTCTACTTCTCTAAGTCCACATGTTATTTCCACATCACCAACTTCCACTGTTAAACAATAAAGCCACATAAATACGATGAAAAGCTTTATTTGCACGTAAAGATAGGCTAGCGCTTTCACCCGTAGGCTTCTTCAGGCCAATAACCCATGCAGTTTACATGGCGTTTTTATACATATTCTATAACAATTATCCTGTAATCATTCCTATACCTTATTTATTTAATCAATCAATTAAATTAAAATCAATCCAAATTACTTCCTATATAAAAGCGCTATATCTAACTAAAATCTTTAAATAAATGTTATGTATAAATACCACACAGACATTTAAATGCATGTATTTATGTTTGTGCATATACATGATATAATAAGGTATGTATATACCATACCCAAGATGAGGCAAGTGTACGAGATGCCTATAAAAAATACTGGGAAATATTGACAGTGGACCCCAACATATCAAATGTAGTTGGTAGTTGTCCAAAATTTATATATAAAAATAAATCAAATTTGTAGAGAATGTTATGTGGCCCCAATAAAATAGGGGATGAGAATCAGTATAACAACACTGGAAAAACAAAACCATGTAAGAAGTGTAGATATTGTCCGTTGATAAATGATGCAGCAATATTTATACATCCTATAACACAGCAATGCTATACATTTTCAGTACAAGCTACATGTAATACATCTCATGTAGTTTACCTTGCCTCATGTGAATGCTGTTTAGCATTCTACGTAGGCAAGACGGATCGGAGATTGAGAGATCGTATCGGAGATCACTTATACAATATTAAAATGAAAACAAGTAATAATGCATTATCAAAACATATAATGGAGACTTCCACAGAACATAAGTTTAAGTTCATGGTAGTTAAGCATAATCGTGTCACTATTAGACGAGGACATATATCTAATAGAACTGAACAAAACGAAATGAAATGGATAATTAGACTTAGGGCTGACCAGACACCAGGGTTGAATGATAGGATTTCTATAAAGCCAGCATTAAAAGGCAGGAAGTTACAATGTAGAACCCACCAGTGGAAATAGGATAAATTATGTATGGGCATAAGCTTGATATTACTATATTATATATGTTTTATTAGTATGTTTTTATGTAAGAATGCATATTTATATGAAACTGATATTAGGCTGCGCCAATAATTGTGTTTATTTGTGTATAATCACACTTTATATGTATATTTATATTTATATGCATGTGCATAAATATATATGTATATATTTTATATACATTATATATATATATATATATATATATATATATATATATATATATATATATATATATATATATATATATATATATATATATTTTATACGATTATATCATGTATATGCACAAACATAAATACATGCATTTAAATGTCTGTGTGGTATTTATACATATACATTTATTTAAAGATTTTAGTTAGATATAGTGCTTTTATATAGGAAGTAATTTGGATTGATTTTAATTTAATTGATTGATTAATTAAGGTATAGGAAATGATTATAGGATAATTGTTATAGAATATGTATAAAAAGGCCATGTAAGCTGCATGAGTTATTGGCCTGAGGAAGCCTACGGGTGAAAGCGCTAGCCTATCTTTACGTGCAAATAAAGCTTTTTATCGTATTTATGTGGCTTTATTGTTTGTCTAACAGTGGAAGTTGGTGATGTGAAAATAACCTGTGGACTTAGAGAAGTAGAGCGAAAATTTGTTCGTGAATTATTGGGACTACTGTGCCGAAAGGCTTCTTGTTTTGCTGTTGTGTTTGTTTGATTGCAAACAAGCTTATTGAACTGCTTGCTAGCCGAAAGGCATATTGAACTGTTCGTTGGCTGAATAGCTTATGCAAAATACTGGTACCTGCCTTTATATTCTCCCATCAGCTTTTTTATTACTGTTTGTGCAACTTTATTTTGGGAGAAGTTATCGTGAAGTGGTGGTATTGTTTATTTTTACTTTTATTTATAAATAAATAATGAAACCTAAGCAGGCCTCTTCAGAGGTGCAGTCAGATAAAAAGCAGCTGGCCCTGGGAAGAGCCGGTAAAGTATTGTTAAACTTGTGTGATTAAAAGCATGCACTACATAATCTAGGAAGCCATCTATGATTGTAACTGCTTGCATGGTTCCACAAGCTAAGAGAGATTTGCAGACTATACAGCAACTGTTAAAATCAGGACTAGCCAATCCCGTACCTTGTATAAGATCAGCAACCCCTGAGTAAGCCTGTACCCTCAGGGCCTAGTCACCCAGCCAGTCTGAGTGCAGTAGACATCCTTAGAAGTTTCTACAACAAAGGTGTTAAAATGATATGCATTCCTTATTCCCAACATAGGTCTCTGACTCAAAGTTGATATTCGGCCCATTACAGAGATAGGCAAGCACACACTTGCATATATACACACACACACACACACACACACACACACACACACACACACACACACACACACACACACACACACACTCACTCACACACAGACACACTGAAGGAACATTCACTAAATTTGCTTTGCTTGCATATTTCAACATCAGCACATTAGTCTTTTGCTTGCATATTTCAACATCAGTACATCAGTCTTTTCTAGTGAATACTTTCAGATGAAAAGTAACTTGCAGTTCAATCACCAGATATGAAGAAAGATGAACTGCTTCTTCTTCTTCTTCTTCTTTCGGCTGCTCCCGTTAGGGGTCGCCACAGCAGATCAACTGTTTCCATTTCTTCCTGTCCTCTGCATCTTGCTCTGTTACACCAACCACCTGCATGTCCTCTCTCACCCCATCCATAAACCTTATCTTAGGCCTTCCTCTTTTCCTGTTACCTGGCAGCTTCATCCTTAGCATCATTTTCCCAGTATACTCTGCATCCCTCCTCAGCACAGGTCCAAACCAACGTAATCTTACCTCCCTGGCTTTGTCTCCAAACCTTCCAACCTGGGCTGACCCTCTAATATATTTATTCCTAATCCTGTCCATCCTCATCACACCCATTGCAAATCTTAACATCTTCAACTCTGCCACGTCAAGCTCGAACTCCTGCCTTTTTGTCAATGCCACTGTCTCCAACCCGTATAACATAGCTGGTCTCACTACCCTCTTGTAGACCTTCCCTTTCACTCTTACTAGTACTCGTCTGTCACAAATCACTGCTGACACTCTTCTCCACCCATTCCATCCTGCCTGTACTGTCTTCTTCACCTCTCTTCCACACTCACCATTACTCTGAACTGTTGATCCCAAGTACTTAAACTCATTCACCTTCACCCCCTCTACTCCCTGCATCCTCACCATTCCTCTATCCTCTCTCTCATTCACACACATATATTCTGTCTTAGTCCTGCTGATCTTCATTCCTGTTCTCTCTAGAGCATATCTCCACCACTCCAGGGTCATATCCACCTGTTCCCTACTCTCACTACAGATCACAATGTCATCTGCAAACATCATAGTCCACGGGGACTCCTGTCTGATCTCGTCTGTTAACCTGTCCATCACCATTGCAAATAAGAAAGGGCTCAGAGCTGATCCTTGATGTAATCCCACCTCCACCTTAAACGCATCCATCACTCCCACCGCAGACCTCATCGCTGTCACACTACCCTCGTACATATCCTGTACCACTCTTACATACTTAAAGATGAACTGCTGGTAGTGCAAAAAGTGTCACGTAGCAGTCATTTATAGAGCATACTACATAATGGCTTGTGTAGAATGTTTGTAATATTATGGAAAAATACTGTCTTCTTTCACAGAGCTGCATACTGGTTGTAGCAGATGGGTGCCAGTTTTTTTCAGGCTGTTGCTGCTGGCATTATGCACTGCTACTACATGCAAGACTTGAAAAGGCAGAATGCAGTGGAAAGGGCAGAATACAGTGGAACGCACTCAAGGCAATATGTAGCAGAAAAATATGTGCTGCATTGTTAAATAATCTTGTCAGGATTTCTATCCTCAAACTTCTAATGACTCATATTTCTATACTGCATTTAAAGGTTGCCTTGCTGACCAGTAGATGTACACACTTTGTTTTACAAAGTTGTTCATCCTAGTTGAGCCTGGGACACTTGTTGTCTGTTAAAGCCTACAACTGCCATTTTTGTCCAATGTTAACTATGTTGTTTTCTTTCATATAAGTAGCAACCTCTGCCTGAAAAAAAAAACTGGCACCCGTCTGCTACAACCAGTATGCAGCTATGTGAAAGAAGACACTATTTTTCCATAATATTACAGGAGCTGCAGCTTCTGCAACCAGTAAACCATACGAAGTATGTAGGTGACAACAGTCCTGCAGCTTCCGATAATAATCTCCATTAAGTTTTCGGTTCACTTGGCTAAGCATTACAGATGGGTTAATGAGAAGGTCTGTAGCAGCAGCCAGGCTTGGCATGCTGTGTAATTAACGGCCTTATTTCTCACCTGATCCTTTCTACAACTCCCAGGCTATGCTGTGCTCTGCACAGCAAGGGAGGAAGAAAGACAGATGCAGGAGGGAAGGTGACGCATTACGGAGGGAAGATCAGGATGCAAAACCAAAGCTCTCGGGATAAGAGGAGGGAATTTCAAACATTTAGGAGGGACAATTTCTAATTAGGTGATTCTCAGTGACTAAAGCCATGTTTTTATTAAAAACTAAATAGCTGAGTGAATCTGCTGTGGTTAGTTAAAACTTGACCATGGTAGTGAATAGTTTACTACTTTTACTAGATACAATTTTAAATTGTAATTTTTCATACTTCTAAAACAGATCTTTTCCTGTGTTAAATTTATACTAACATATTTCAAAGATATAAGAGGGTAGTACTAACAGTTCAGAATTTTTTTATTTCCTGCAAAGCCTTTCCCTGCGTTTGATTAATTTGCATCATGTTCCATTATTATAGGTTATAAAGTATAATCACTAATTCTTTGCATTTAAAAACTACAGTTAGTGGCCATACTTATATTTTATGAAAAGGTTATATTCCCCTTGAGCTTTTCTCTTGCTATCACAATGCACCAGTACTGCATTCTAGGGCTGACTACAGTATAAATGATAGCTAAATTAGCTGAAAGTAGCTGCACAGATGTGAAACACACATTTTCTCATAGGTCAGCGAGATAAAAATGATTGAACGAGAATTATTTTTGTTTATGGCATTCTGAGCATTCCAGTAATACACATAGGATCAAACGTTCAGTCTGTCTTGGGAAGGAACTTCACTACACAACAGTGAAGAATAAACTTTACGTCTTCTTAGTCTGGTCATCACATGTATTTACAAATTATATTATACCAGCTTTAAAAAAGCAACAACACTTATACAAGAAAATATATCATCATCAGTATCATCATTAACCCTCATTTTTTTACATTTCTACAGGGAATTAGAGTGTTACAGCAGCTATTGCCACATCTCAATTCAGTGCCACTCTCCTACCTTCTTCAACAGTTAAGATTGACTGTCACAGATCTTCTCTCACACAATCCAGCCTTCTCTTGGCTGGACATCTTCGTCTTCTTTTGCATTCTTACAAATTTACAAATTGTTTTCTACTTTCCTGAGCATGCGATTGAACCATCATAATCTGTTCTCCTTGACCTTGTCTGCAGAAAAGGGATACTTTTGCCTCTACTTTGATGTTCTTATGTCTCTTTCTATCCCACAATTTGCATCTTATTACTCATCTCAGGCAAATAATGCCCATTATCTGAAGTCTCCCCAGTTGCTCTGCCTTCACTGCCCAGGTCTCTGTTCCATGCAGAATCATTGGTTGCACCACTGTTTTCTACACTTTACTCTTCAGCATTCTGGCATTTTTCTGTCATGCATCACCCCTGATATTTTATACCTGTTGGCTGCAGCACCTGTGATTCAAGTTTTGCCTTCCTCATTCAGATTTCCCTTTTCCTCAGATGAGCAATCTAGATACTTAAAGCAATAAATCTCCTTAATGATATTATTAGCTATAGCTTACTAGATAGACTTCAGAATTGGTTTAGGAAAGGGTATACAAACTGCAGCTCTGCAGTGTAAGACACATTTTACACTAGCATGGATAAGGGGCTGCTCACTGTAGCCATTTTTATTATTTAAATAACCATTCTAAATACTATGTATGAAAAGTATGTCCATAATGATAGATCTGAATGAGCACTAGGTTTTCAGTCAATATAGTAAAATGTTGGTATCTAAAACTTTCCCAGAGTTAAAACCTCTTCCTTTTACAAATAATGCTCTGCTAGCTAGGTTCTTCTCCATTTCTCAAGTGTGTTGATCAAAAGAAAAGCACAGCAATAAAACAATTAGCAGCAATGCTCTTGACCATGTCCACCATGAAGAAGATGGAAGATACCAACATTTTACTATATTGACTGAAAACCTAGTGCTCATTCAGATCTACCATTATGGATATACTTTTCATACGTAGTATTTAGAATGGGCATGTTGAAGAATATGTATCTACCAATACAGACTTATTGCTATGGTAAGCACATAGCTTTTGTATCAGGGATGGCATGTGGAGATTCATCTTCATCAACCAGTAGGCCAAGAGACTGATACAGATCTTCCTCTGTGGTCTTCATGGAAACATACCTATCATGACTGGTTTTGAAGAAAGACTGAGATCTACCAACATTAATGTCCTGAAAAAGCATGCAGTGAAGGCCACGCATCAGCTACACAAATATCATTTGAAGGAGCATTCCTGAAAAATACTTAACCAGTATCCACTGTTCTAGCTGAATGTTCTGTAGACACAGCAGGCACCAGGCTATTCTATTTGTAAGTCTATTGGAGTCAGAAAGCCTGCTATACAAAGTGAGTTTAGAAACCTTGATCTCATTTTTTTTGGTAGAAGGTGAGGCAAATAATAGTGATTCTTTTCTTTTTGATTTGGCCCTGTCTAAATAAAATCTGAGCTGTCTGTGGACGTCCATGCAGCTGTGTAATTAGTATTCAACTCTGTAGGAGCAATTAAGAATGATCACATGTATATTGACTGGATTTACATTTATTTCATTATCTACCTCAAAAATGAAGTCTTCATCCACAATGGCACACTATTGTTGTGGAAATCTAAGTAAGGAGGCCTTATACAGTAATTTAGAAATTCATCAGGCAGATGAAATGGCCAATACAGCAGACATTTTCCAATACAGCCACTTCAAATCATCTTTATAAGGAAGTTAAAAAAGAGTTAAGGTCAACTTCTTCAGCATTAATACAAATCCCATAGAGGGGTAGGATCCTTATAAAAAGATGGCTGTATATGGAACATATCTCTTAGAAAGCTTTGTAATGCTGTGAAGACGCTAAAGGTGAATTATTGGAGCCTTAAGGAATTTAGGTATAACAGCAAGATAGCAGACAGAAGAGTTGTAAAGGGACCTAACCCTTTGGAACTAGCCTAAAAGGTATGTGCATTTACTAGTGTGTGTTTTTCTAGTACTAGAGATTGACAACCCCATGATGATTAGTGGGATTGGAGTAGCCATCTAGTTAGGCAAAAAGAGTGAGTGTCCAGGTGAAGCTATGTGGATGAATGAGTCAGTAGGATCTGAAGAGCCATAGATGTTGAGACTTCTCCAGAAGATGAGGTAAAACCAGTAGGAACCACAGCTGTCAAAGCTAGAATGGGACTATGAGAAAGACTCTAGACTTCTTCTGTCTTGATTTCTGTATGAACTTGGGGAAAAAAAGGAAAGTGACAGTAAAATGAATACAAGTCCTTGGGGCCATTACTGAATGACAGCATCCCAGGGATGATCCCTCAGATCAGGAAAAAGAAGCTGCTGCATTTGCAACTGATCAGGAATGTAAATAGAGCACAACAAGGCTTCATCTAGGGATGGAAGAGCCTCTGCAGCACTGGTAGGCTACAAAAACACTCTTGTGGCATCAGTCATCAACAACTCAGCCTATCCACTAATAAATGGCATCCTCAGAAATACAACTGGCTATCAGAATGTCCCTTGCTGACATAATCCATTTCCATATCCTGAATAATTCTTGACAGAGGATGGTAGTATTGAATTCCTCCCTGAGTGTTTATGTGCTACACCACTGCCATATTTTTAGTGTGGATGGCAAATGCAACCTGTGGTAGGGAGTTCTGAAGTCTTTGCAGATTAAAGAGGTCTACCCTCATGTCCAGAATACTGATATGCAGACTGGCCTTATTCTGTGACTATGTACCTTGATCTGTCTGCCTATGTCAAATTCCTCTCAGCAGAAGCATCAGTAGTAACAGCCTCTACAGAATACAGAAGCTGCAAACGACTGTCCAGTGAAAGACTGAGCGTAAGGAAATCTGATAATTGAGACCACTGCACATTCTGAATTCAGTGAAGGGTCATCCTGTGAAACCTGTAATGAGGGGCCATACAGATTGATGCTGCTATAAGACCTAGCGCACTGAGGCAAACATCTACTGTGAATGGTTGAGAATGAAGTAACTGAGATACTGCGGACTGCAGAAAGGAATCCTATCTAAATGAAAATATGCTTTGAAGAACACAGTGACTAGGCTGTATCCATTAAATATTAGAATGTGTAAGCACTCCTTTGGTGCCTTTGCTACTCACAATAATTCCTAGTATCTGGAAAAGATTTACAATAGACTTTGAAGCTGCAGCAAGTCTGCCTAAAGGTGGTGTAGCTAGGAGCCAGTAGTTCAGGTAAGGAAACATCGAGACCCCATGCAGCCTCTGGTTCACTGCATCTACAGACATGCATTTCATAAATACTCTGGGGTCTAATGTGAAACTAAATGATTGTACCCTACCCATATGTGTAGAAGTCTTCCAGAATCCTTGGCATGGAGAAGGGTATTTGGAGGTTCAGACAGCACATCCTGTCTCTTTCTTACAGGAAAAAAGGATGGAATGCACCATGATTATCTGAAATATTTATTTCCAAATAAATTAGTTAAAGTTGCATAGAAAATATCTGAAGTCCTTTGTTTTCTTAGGAACTAAAAAAATCTGGAGTGATAACTAGATCGGTTCTGCTCTGGTACAATGTTGATAAAGCTTAGCATCTCTTTTCTTGCCACCCTCCCTTTACAGGGTGGGGCATCAGATAACGAAGGACTGTATGGCAAGATTGAGGAGTGGTTCGGAATCATACAACCTTTGAATATTAATGCCTGAATCCACTTGTCCTGTGTGACTGCCAACTATACAGGTTAGTGAAAGGACAGGTGTAATCCAGGGTGGATCAGTTGGGCAAGCACTTGGGATTTAACTGCTGTCCGTTTGAAGGAAGATTATAGTATGCCTTGTGATGATGCTTTTTCTTTTTCTTCCAATTGTTAATTACATCAAAAATCAGAAGCATCATAAAAAATACAAACCTGCTTAATCCAGCCTCCGAAATCAAACTGACAAAATGTGATCTTTTAGACAATAAAACAAAAAAGTACACACTCTGGTTGGTGAACCCCACTACAGTAAACAGATTATAAAATAAAGATGTAGAGTACAAAAACAAAAATGCATAACATTTAAGTTTGCCCTTGCAAAATAGATTACCACAGGATAGTCATATTTCAGAAATAATTTTCTCCTTCTCTGTCTCTTAACTCCTTTTCTTTTAAACCTATTTAAACTTCTTACATTAAAAAGCTCCTAAGCAAACTAAAATCCTGCTGCCTTGCAGCAGATCATCTACCTAACGAATTCCTAAAAATAGCTGCGCCATCCATTGCCTACCCTATCTCTATACTAATCAATCGTTCTGTCTCTGAAGAATATGTACCTCACGTCTGGAAAGTGGCTCACAACATCCCCCTCCACAAAGGTGGCCCCTCTAGAGACATCTCTAACTACTGCCCCATAGCTATCCTATCACCCATTGCCAAGATCCTAGAGATATGTATTCAGCATACCTTGTATAATTGCTTTTCGTTACTGTACATTGAGCGTAGCAATGTCATTAAGTTATGCAGATAGGTTTAAACGACGGTAAATGAGGTCTCCATTGCTTTCCATTGCTGTTGTCCTGTTAAACCCTAGCTGCATGGCTGAAAGCATTGTTTGTAGCGTCCATTGGCCGACTTTTCCGGTTGCTTTTGAATAAATTATATGTTAAATTAAATAACAGACAGCGTTTTTTTTTTAATAAGCAACTACTCATTTATTTTTAAAGCTGTCTCGCTATGTTAAACTTTAACATAGCTGGCGGACAATTTAAAAATTAAAAAGAGACATCTCCTGTTTATTTTACAAACTCGCCTATGTTAAACTCAAACTCATTGGCGAGACAGACAAAAAAAAGCGAGGGATCTTTCTTCTCCGTTTGTTGTTCCAACTCTGATGTATGTCATAGGAATGGTGGTAATCCTGTTGGTAATGCACTTGGTTTAGTTTTGGCCTGTTTTGGTCTCTCGGGCGCGCCCCAAACCACGCCACCCGTGGAGGTAAAGCATTACCCACACCCAGGCGTGGGTTATTGCTATAATAACTCCTCAACCACCTTACCTCTAATAACCTTCTATCTGATACCCAGCATGGCTTTAGACCCCAGTATAGTACAAACACAGCCTTGTTATCTTTCACAAATACTATTCATCACTTAATGAACAATGGACAACTAGTTTCTGCAATTTTCCTTGACATGTCAAAAGCCTTCGACACCATCTCCCACCAACTACTTCTAAACAAACTTGCTACATTCAGTCTTAATGCAGTATCTCTGACATGGTTTCTCAGCTATCTATCAAACCGTCAACAAGCTACTAAATGGGAGAACAATCTCTCCCCACTACTACAAATCTCAGTTGGTGTACCCCAAGGTTCAATACTTGGCCGTTTTCTCTTTATCATATTTAGTAATAACTTTAATGCTGCAACCAAACTTGCCTCAGTCATTTAATACACAGATGATACATCCCTTATCTGCTCCTCCCCTTCCCCACAAGAACTACAAGTAAAGATGCAAACAGCATTCTTGGAAATTGAAACTTTCCTATCAAACCACCAACTCATTCTTAACCCAAATAAGACCAAGTTACTAATTTTCACAAACAAAACTGCCAAGTCCTAATCCACCCCTGTCTATTCAATCTGCATTCAGTACCAAAATTGTGCCAACCTCCCTACCTAGAATCCTACTATAACAAAATTGCAAAATATACCACCAATCTGCCCTATAAATTCCATCACTATTCCGCTCTTCGACAGCTTAACTGGCTAGAACTTCCAAACCTGTTAATATTAAACCAACTTACCCTCACCCACAAAATCATACGCAACCCCAATAACTGCCCTGTAATTTCAACCCTTGTCCAACTATAGATAAACAGCAGGCCCCTAAGGTCTACCAATAGGCCACTACTCAAAATAACAAAATCACATAACTACCATGGTGACTCCCTCTACTCTAACAAAATAGCTAATTCCTGGAACGCTCTGTCTCCAGGCTTACACAGCACCCTCTCCTTCTCTTCATTTAAAACAAAAATAAAAGAATATCTCACAAGCAAGTGGCTCTGCACATGTAGTCCCCCTAGATAATCTCTGCTCCCATACTATTTCTCTCCTTTCATTCTTTCACTCTTTTCAGATAAATGGTTGTTTTTTTATCAAGTAAAATTTGAGTATTTCTCTGACAGACTGTAAATACTTCAATTATCTTTCATAATGCATGCTCACTGACTGTTCCAGTTCTCCTCAGTTATTCCGTTCTTTTTCGGAGTTTACATTTCTAAATTATTTACTATGTTGAAACAATTTTAGCTCATTTTTCACACTGTTTCATATTTTACTGTGGTACTATTTCTGTTGTTATACCCTGTTCTAATTTTGCTTCCTATGTTGAAATAATTTTAGCTCATTTTTTTGTACATTGTTATATATTTTTGCTGTGGTACTATTTCTGTATTTTACATGTTCTGATTTGTTTTCCTACGTTGATATAATTTTAATCTCATTTTTTACAATGTTATATATTTTTCTATGGTACTATTACTGTATTTTTTCTGTTTTTGGAGCTTTTCTCCCTGGGTTTCTGCTGAAAACAGCCTCTAGCCCCGTTGGACACTACCCGGTAAACAAATGTAAATAAATAAATAAAAATTAATTTTGTAACACAGTAAATATCTAACAAGTGAAAAGTACCCTCCCCCACAAAACCCATCCCACTACAGTTGTGTCAGTGGTCCAAACTTAATATACTTAGAACTATCCTGTATTCTCATAATATACCATTTAGTGTATTTTTAATACTAGGATCTCCTTTGTGCCTAGACACAGTAAAATCTAACACAAGTAGGCATTGAACCTGTCAGATGTCTTAGCATTGCTACCTCAGGCCTTTGCCAAGGTTATCAGCATATAAATCTGTCTAGAAGCTCTATCCCTCCAGACGTGGTCTGTAGAAGGAGAAAAAAATTGCAGGAACAAGTTACACATCATTAAATTTCATACTGTATGCAGATGACATACTCTTACTTAAATACAATAAATGCTTGATTAAACTGTAAAGTCAGCTGCAAAAATTCCCTTTTCTACTATCTGTCACCAGGCCTAATCTGATTAACCACAAAAAGTCCAATGTTATGTTCTTTTCATTCCTAGAAATTTACCTAATCTGCCTAGCACTTCCATGACTAATAACCAAAATGACTACTTTTCCGAAGTTACACAATGCAAATTTCCACCCTTGTCCAATCTCTTACCTTTTCTACCCACACAGATAACACCACTTATAAAGAATTAGCACAAATAAAACTCTTATTACAGGATCTCATATCTCCTCATCCCAATAGCACATACAGCCCTAGTCAAAAATGTTCTGTTCCCCAGGCTTGTATAAGGCCTCTCTCTACTTACTTTTTATTCAGGCTACAACACACAAACTTCAGACAACTGTTAATACCTTAAAAAACCTAAAGTGGTTATCGATAACAGAAAGAGCAACCTCCCTTTTTAAAATATTAAGACAGCTACTGCCCTCTAAAATGAAAACTCCCAATTAGAGACCAAGTATATTTCTAAGAAACTCACATGAAGTTGTCTTTTTACGAATTCAATCAAGCTTCTTCTCCCAAAACCCTAAACAGTTAAAGCTCTGAAGCCCTCTAAAGCAATTAATCCCTTGATTAGCTTTGACAGTAAACTATGTCTGGGGTCCTACACATCAGATAATCTGCTAGAAAAACTGCCATATAATTTCTAAGTAGACCAACATCAATGTCTGTCAAAGATCAAGTGGAAATTTTGCAGATGTTTGTAGATACTTGTAGAAGTCCTTAACAGAAATTTTAAACTAATCAACGTTTCTAGTGTGACAGCAACACTTTCAACCCTAACAGTTGAAAAGGCATAGTGAGTCTCAGCTGGTCTAAAGGGCTCAAGATATATATATATATATATATATTATATATATATATATATATATATATATATATATATATATATATATATATATATATATATTATATATATGATTGCATCATGAAATATTGAATACTCATAATAGAGAATCACAAATGGTAAAAAAAGAGAATGATAAATATATTGAAAGACTCATAAGACTGAATCACAAAACACTGAATACATTTTTCCCACTAAATAACCAATGTCAGTAAATCCCAACTATAAAGCCAAGATCAAGTCTCATCTTGTTAGTGATGCTGTTAAGAAGAGGGGTTTTAGTAATGTTACGTGTAGGGTTAAGGATGGCACACTATAGTAAGATGGGCAGATGACTACCATTTTGCATCTGTTACAGAATGGCATGAGTCATCAAGATATGTGAGCGCAGATACCAGTCTTATTTCCTGAATGTAGAGGAATGGAGTAATGAAGTAACTGTGTAGTAATGCCATGATTCTTCATCAAGGAAACAATTCTTGACCAATGATGACCTCATCTCCTGCACCTTATAAATTGTCTGCTTCTCTGACCATTAAATACCATTTAGAATATAACAATGAATATCAAGCATGATCATGCAAACTCACCATGGAGGGGTCAGTTATGCCTCGCATATGAAAGACGTCCATGCATACTTCTGTGCGGCTTGATGACAAGCCAGTGTGCCCTCCATTACTTCCTGAGTGGTTCGACTGTGGCAGATCAAAGTAGGTGCTATCAGGTTCCCTGAGGAAAAAAAAAAAAGAAATATTCCAGTCAAACAAGCTTTGACCTGAAAACCATGTTTATAAGTACCAACAGCTGGCACAAATACATACACATCCTATTAGCAAGTGAGTGAAATGATTCTACTAACTGGAAAGATAGTTTAAGAGACTGTATCTGAATAACATTTGGTATAGACTACCACATGTACCATTGTCGTTGAAAAGCCTTATCTGTTGTACTCGAAACTTTATGACACCTTATCACAGCTATATCCTGTTTAGTCAGAATCTAAACAGAGAGGTGTTTCCAATTTTCATACACTGGCAAACATCTAACATCAGATGTCAGTAATTTGTACACAGACACACAAAATATTCATTGTACCTAACCAGTAAATATATGAGTATTTCTTGGTGTACATTGAAATGGAGTTATTAAGGAGCAAAAGAGCAAACAACTTATATCATTCCTTAATTATCATTGTTAATATACTTCTCAAAGGCTGTGATAAATTCAAAAATGAAATCTATAAACCCATATCCATCCCCCATCCCCCATGCAAAATGCTGCAAAGGACTGTTTACACCATAATGACTTTGTTCACCACCATTAACAAAATCAGTGGCTCACACCACAATTTCAGTTCTGTTCACAGCACTGAAATGGCACTTTTAGACATGGTAAGTCTTATAGCAACTGGAGTTGATAAAGGAAATTGTAGCTTTACTTTTCCATGCTAAACTAAAGTCTAAGTACTACAAATCTGCTAAATTGGCTGCCCTGCTACTAACAGAACTTCACACCAGCAAAATTTTGAATTAACTACATTGGATGTCCTTCTCAAATAAACTAAAGTACATCCACTTTACTTTCACTCATAAAATACTATTTAATGGCAAATGAGCTGCTCTAAACCTCTGACTTAGCAGTATAAACCAAGCAGAATACCTAGATCCTTCAACTTACCTAACATACCTGGAACAGTGTGAAACATGAAACAAGACAAGTATCAGATTTTAGAGCAATTAAGAACTCCTGTAAGAAGCTCCTCCACAATGCATTTAGATGTTATAAATGCAGAATAACATGACTGGACATGTGGTCTATTCTCATTTTCAACATGACACCTGTATGATCTCTTAATTAAACTGTTTGCTGCACTATTACAGTTTCATAGGTTCACAGGTAAATACTAGGCTAGTTGCCTTTACTGGCCATTTTAAACCTAGCCAATTCCCCTTTTAATGGTTGAATTAACCTGTCCTATTTGATGTTAGAAGGGCTTTATCCATACCATGGTCTTTAATTATATATCATCCCTACTGAGAATAAATGGAATCATATCATAGATACTATAATTTGAGGGGACCCGTGCATGGGATAAAGCATTTAGGAGCTGATCCTGTCCCATCTTCTCTTACCCAGCCATAGATCCAAATTGTGCCTGAATATGGATAGGGATGAGCTTTGTTTTACATACAAGAGGAGTCTGTTCCAGACAAGTGGTATCCTCTTTGAGATATACCTCTCCCTACAAACCGTTCTGCTGATGTGGCAGAAGAGAGTTAGATCTCTGTACCAAGTATTTCTGATGTCATGACACTTGCTGATATGCAGTAAATCTATAAGTATTGGGTTGAAGGATGTCATCTATGCCAGATGCAGGCCACCTCTTAGCAGTCTGTAGGATACTAAGTATAGTGACAGGGCTTTGAGTCAGTCCATGTAGGACATATTGTTTAGTCTTTGTATGCTTTTAGTAAGGTATCTGTGGGAATTACAGATGTTGCATGCAATTGGATAAATACATGCCAAAGGGAGCATTATACTCAATGACTGGCCTAATGAGGGCTGTGTAAAGGAGAACAATGACATCTCCAGATCTATATGCAATCCCTACATTTATAAGCTGTGCAATATAGAACAAAAGTAAGAATATTTGTGTAAAATCTTACCATAACCATAGATGTCCTTCTCTTCCATGTTGCAGTATTCATAACCTTAGGGCTAGCCTCCGCCTAGCGACCTGAACATCCGGCCAGTATACAAAACTGTAGTCACTGCAACAGATGTCTGACGTTGGCCATAGGGTGCATGGACCATAAAAGTGACATCTGCACATACCTTCCTCAGAACTGAATGCCCTAGCCGGACCCCATTCCAAGAATAGCTGCATAAGCCCTGAATCATCCAGCAAAGCCTTTTATTCTCCGGGGGTAGGAGGGTGGGATAGAATACTGCAACATGGAAGAAAAGGACATCTATGATTATGGTAAGATTTTACACAACTATTCTATGTCTTTAACCCACTCACATTCATCTCATCCCTCAAAGAATGTAACTGGCATCCTCTAAAGTACCTCAGTCTAGATGATACAGTTGAATTTTTTAATACTACCTTCCTGAACATCCTTAATTACCATGCCCCCATAAGATTTTCCAGAACCAAAGCACAACCCTCCCCATGGCTACAGAAAACCACTAAGTCAGAAATGAAAAGCAGGGATAAAGCCTGGGAGCACTGGCACAAAACCAAAACCCCCTCAGCTAGACAGAAATTCCTAGAACTATGCAATAGAGTCAAAAAGCTAATAAAACAGGACAAATTCCAATACTACCAGTCTGCCCTAGACTCCTCACAACACAGCCCCAAACAATTCTGGTCCTCCATAAACTCCATCCTCCACCCAGGTAAAGTCAGTACCCCTCCTCCTAACATCCCTCACTCCTCAGAAAATATTGCTACCTCATTCAACACACACTTCACCCAAACCATACTATCACTAGCTAAACAACACAACCCCCCCCTCCAACCCACACCTTCAACTAGTAATCTCCCCACCGCCTTCTCTTTTTCTCCTGTACCTACCTCCAACATAAAAAAGCTCTTAACTAAACTTAAACCCACCAAATTAGCAGCAGACAACCTCCCAAGTGAAAACCTACAAATCGCAGCTGATGCTCTGGCCTACCCAGTATCCATCTTGATTAACCAATCTCTGTCAGAAAGTTACATTCCCACACTGTGAAAAGTATCACATATAATTCCCCTCCACAAAGGCAGAGGCTCCACAGAACTAACCAATTACCGCCCCATAGCTATTCTCTCTCCACTCTCCAAAATACTAGAGAGATGCATACACTCTCAGGTCTCAGACTACCTCCTTACTAACAACCTCCTTTCCAGTACTCAGCATGGTTTCCGACCAAACCATAGCACCACCACTGCCTTACTCTCCTTTACTAACATTATCCTTCAGCATAAAAACAATGGCTATCTCTCCTCTGCTACTTTCCTAGACCTATCTAAAGCATTTGACATGGTCCCACACAAACAACTTATTTCTGTCCTCAATAACCTATCCTTCTCACAATCAGTCACCAACTGGTTTCAGAGTTACCTGTCTGACCGCCAACAACCCGTTGCATGGCAGAATGACATATCTCTCCAACTACCTGTCTCCATAGGGGTTCCCCAAGGATCCATCCTTGGACCCCTACTCCTCTCTGTTTACACCAATAATCTAGCCTCTGCCACCAAACATGGCACACTCATACAATACGCAGATGACTCGACCATCATCTGCTCAGCCCAGTCCCTACCCAAACTGCAAAAAGTCACACAGGAAGCCTTTTCCTCTGTTGAAACATGGTTATCCGATGCCCAATTAATACTCAACCCAAACAAAACTAAATTACTCATCTTCCAACCCACCAAACATACTCAAAACAACTCTCACTTTAACATCACAGCAAAAGACAACACCACTTTATACCCAACTGAACACACCAAATTGCTAGGAGTGGAAATAGACAATAAACTAAAATTTGACATTCACATATCCATGACCATAAAAAAAGTCCACAAAAACTAGGAGCATTATACAGAAATAAGCAATTTTTCACCAAAGCCGCAACGATTTCAATAGCAAATTCCCACCTTATCTCCACCCTACTTTATGCCTCTCCAATGTATACCAACATAAGGCAATGTGATCTAAACAAGCTAAAGACCTGCTACAACAAAATCGCCAAATTTGCCACAGGGGCATCCTACCGTAGTCACCACTGTCTCTCACTTGCTGAACTGGGCTGGCTTGAACTCCCTCACCTCCTTCACTGGTATCAACTCTCACTCACCCACAAACTAGTAAACCATCCACTAAATGTCCCATCCCTCCAGAATCTACTCCAACCCTATCGCACCACCAGACCACTAAGATCCAGCAAGAAAAATCACTTGCAGATCACTAAAGCCAATAACTCTGCTGGTGAAGCACTATTCTCTTGTGCCATAGCCAAATTATGGAACTCACTCCCACCCACAATTACCTCCGTACCACCATGCACCCACTTCAAAACTTTACTAAAAGTGCACCTAAAAACATGCTGGCTATGCCCTTGCAACTCCCACTCTAATATCATCCACCCCATCCAACCATTACCTTCCTTTCCACTCCACTAACTACCTTGATTACAGCAAGCTCAGATGCTCATAAGCCTAGTACTTATTATGCAGCAGGAACTTCCCATTGTAACATTTGTTAATGTCTGTTATGTACTTCACAGATAAAGATTCTAGTTGTCTACTGATGTACTATGTTCTTCATCTGTAAATATGTTGTAAGTAATTGCTATGTTAAATTGTTAATCGCTATGTAATCCAATGTAACTACTGTCTGTTTATTTTACTGTGGAGCTTTTCTCCCCGGGCCTCCGCTGAAAAAGGACCTACGTCCAGTCGGACACTCCCGGTCAACAAATTTAAATAAAATAAAATAAAAATAAATAAATGTCCTTCTAGTCTCATGTTGCAGTATTCATAACCATTGTGTGACTGCCATAGCTCAAAGGGAAGAAGAAGAGGGTGGTTTGGAACTATTTTCCAAAAATCCATGCAGGATTGCTCTAGCGAAACATGCTTTAGATCTGGAGATGCGGTCCAGTTTGTAGTGTTTGGTGAAGGTATGGACGGATGTCCAGGTAGCTCTTCTAGAATAGAGGCAGTGTCCAACCCCTTGAAAAATGCTCCACAGGAGGCCATGGCCCTACTGGAATGGGCTTTTATGTTACAGTCCAGGTGTTTTCCATGGTAGGTATAAAAAAAGCCTTTGAAAATCCAGGTCAAAACAGTCTGCTTTGTCACAGCTTTTCCCAGAGCCCTGGGATGAAAAGAGACAAAGAGTTGCTCTGATCTTGTCAGGGATTTGGTCTTGTCTAGGTGGAATCTTAGTTGCCTGTGAACATCAAGGGAATGCAGGACTCTCTCACTGTCATTCTGGGGTTGGGGAAAAAGGTGAGGAGGTGGATACATTGGTTCAGGGACAACTCATTGACCAACTTGGGCATAAAGGATGGGTTAGTCCATAGGGTTACCCTATCCTTGTGGAAGATTAAAAAGGGTGGGGTGTTCATGAGGGCCTGGAGCTCTGACAATCTCCTGGCTGATGTCAGGGCCACCAGAAGCACAGTTTTCCAAGTGCAGTACTTTAGACAGGCTGAAGCTACTGGCTCAAATGGGGCTACTGGCTCAAATGGGGCAACTTCCCTAACACACAGTTCAGGTCCCAGGGCAGTGGAACTGGCCTCCTGGGGGGCCTGAGGTGTAGAACTCCTTTCAGGAATAACTTCACTCAAAGTCTAGAAGAGGGTCAAGAGGCAGACAAGCAGAAATAGCAGCAAGGTGGGCTTTAACAGAGGAACATGCCAACTGTGCCTGCAACAATTCACACAGATAAGACAGAAACAAGGGGACTTCTCCTTGATATGGGTCTAGCTGTCTTTTTAGACACCAAATGGAGAACCTTTTCCATATGGACAGATAGGATATCCTAATATTGGGTTTTCTGGCCTCCTGCTGGACATTTAGCACATCCTCAGACTGAAGGGATCAAAACGTTATCACCCACAGGGTTAGGCTCAGAGATTCCAATTTTTCATTAGGACTTTTTGTAAGAATGGGAAGGGGGGGGGGGGTGATGCATACAGAAACATCCCCTTCCATGAGCTAGAGAAGGCATCCATCACCCTCGCTAGGAGCCTGGTATAAAACTGTGGAAGTTGTCTGTTCAGAAGGAAGGCAAACTGATCTATTTATGGCGTACCCCACCTGTGGACTATGTCCAGAAACACATCCCTTTGTAGCATCCATTCATGAGATTGTGACATGGACCTGCTCAAGATGTCTGCCTGTGTGTTCTGAGCTGAGGGGATATAGACAGCCTGCAGAATGACTCCATGCTGGACCTCTAATTCCCAAGCTCAGACTGCAATTTTGCACAGCAAGTATGACCTATCTTGTTCTCCCCAGTTCACATACCAAAGAACAGTACAGTTGTCCGTGAACAACTTCAGGGGTCTTTGCTTCAGAATATCTTGAAAGGCCCTCAGGGCAAAGATGAGAGCCCTCATCTCACTGATGTCAATGTGCTCCCTTTTGAAGGGGCCTGTCCATGTGCCTTGCACCTTCAAGCTTTCCATAGTAGCTCCCCAACCCAGGTCTGAAGCATCTGTGTACATTTCCTGGACTGGAGTTAGGGGTTGTAAGTGAAGTCCTGGGCTCAGAGAGAGACTTTATCCACCCACCAAAGGATCTCCTTCCTTAGGCATGGTAAGAAAGGAATGGTGTGGTCGAAGGGGTGGGAGTGTTGGGTCCATGTGGACTTCAGGTACCACTGAAGTTTCCTCATATGGAGTCTTGCCAGCGGCAACATGGGGACTGTAGAAGCCATATGCCATAAGAATATGAGGTATTCCCTTGCTGTCATTGCAGGGGCGTGGATGACAGACAACAGGTACTCCTTCAGGATTTCCACCTTTTGGGGTGGGAGGAATGCCATCATAATATTTGTCCTGATTCTGCCCCCCAAGACGAATTGGTTCTGGGAGGGGTTTAGACTGGACTGGGGGAAGTTGATGGTGAAACCCAGAGACTGCAGAACAGAAATGACTGTCTGGAGATGGTTTTCAAGGGTACTGTAACAATCTGCCTGGATCAGGAGGTCATTCAGTTATGGGAAAATCTGTATTCCTAGGATCCTGCAATAGGCTACCACTGGAGCCAGACACTTGGTGAATACCCTTGTAGCAGTAGATAGTCCAAACTGTAAAGCACAGAATTGAAAATGTGGGGAACACACAGCAAACTATAACTACTTCCTGTACTTGGGCCTGATGGGAAGATGCAGGTAAGCATTTCTGATGTCCAAGGTGGCCAAAAAATGCCTACGGCATTAGCAGTGCAAAAAAGGCCTGAAGCATGAGCATGCAGAAGCTGGGTACTTGAAGAAAAAGGTTGAGGAGAGAGAGGTCCAGAATGGGTCTCCATGGGCCACCATTTCTTAGAACCAGGATATGTCTGGAGTAAAAGCTCCTTCCCTTTTCTGACATAAGGACTGGTTGGACAGTCCCCTGAGAGAGGAGGCTTTCCAAGACAGGTTGGAATAGAGGCAACTGGTCCTTCAGTGGCTGTGGGATGCCTCTTAAGAATGGAGGAATGGAACAAGTCATGAAGTAACCTTTTTCTATAACTGACAAGACCCACTTGTTTGGGTTAATGCTTTTCCAGAAAGGGAGATAGTGAGAGAGTCTTTGGGAAAGGGGTATAGGATCTAGAGGGGGAGTAGGAGGCAGGCCATCACAGACTACCTGCCTTGTCCTGAAATGGAGGCTTCTGGGTTAGTGTCTGGGCAGGTCTGGAAGGTGGCTGCTGCTTTCTGGAACTCTTTTTATCCCTAGTAGTAGGAAAAGGAGCAGAATGTTTTCTAATGAACTGGAGCTTAGTAGGATAATTTCTGTGGAATTGGTGACACAAACAAATGTTTCAAGTCCTGTAGTTATTTCCCCTTCTGTTGAAGTGTTTTGAAAAGTTCTGCCACTTGGGCCCCAAACAAGGCAGTATTGTCCAGGGGGGAAATCTAGAAGTTTAGTCCTGATATCGTCAAGTAGGGGTTGGAGCCTCAACCACGAGTAACGTCTGAGCACCGTGGCATAGGCTGCATATCTGGCTGAGGCCTTTGTAGCATCATAACTGCATTTGATTGAATGTTTTGTCACTTATGAGGACAAGGAGATCAGGTTAGGGATTTACTGACTTTGTGGCTGAATCAGGGAGATCATCCAAGAGCTTTAAAGCATGAGTCAACGGGGCCGGAGACATATGTGTCTGGTAGTTGATGGCTCTAAATGCCAAACTGGCAGAGGTGTACACCTTCTTGCCAATTCTCTCCATAGTTTTGCTGTCCTTATCAGAAGGAAGGACAGAGATAGAGGGTAGCAATCTAGAGGGCTTGCCTGCAGAGACAGAAATGGTACTAGGATCTGCAGCATGGCATTTTATTAGAAATGTGCCCCTTCTGGGACCTTATAACATCTGTCTGACCTTCTAGAAGCAGGGCGTTGGGATTCAGGACTTTTAGAGGTTGATGAAAAGGCTAGAAGGACTAGTGGAATGGCAGAAGGTGAAGGGGTATCCATTTGTACGAGTTCATAATACCTCTTTTGGACTTCAGACATTTCTGTGGAATCCCATTTGAAAAACTCTCATCTGAGGGACACTTTCTCCAAAGGTGAGATCCTCCCAGGAGGAATCCTCCTCAGCAGAGTCCTCCTCTGGTGAGGCATATCCTAGATGGGAAGGGATTTCTGAAACATAAGACAGAGAATCCTCTGAAGAGGAATCTGAAGAATTTTCAGCCTCTATAGTAAGATGCTCTACAGTCTGAGGTCTAGGGCTGATAACAGGAGGGGCAACTGGGGGAGAAGCAGCCATGGAAGGCCTAAGGGCCATGAAGGGACTGAACAAACACTGAAAGAAAGCTTGCCAATCAGGCAAGCTCTGAGGAGGTGAAGTCAAATGTTTGTTTTGCTGTTTCTTTTTTAAAGAAGAAACAGGCCTGGAGGACACAGGCCCTAAGGAAGACCTAGGTTCAGAAGCCTCTAATGGTGGAGGTTCCCCCTCGTCGTAGGCATCCGACGTCTGCGTTACCTCAATGAATGTGCTTTCAGACCTTAGCTTTGTGGCCTCCAGAATAGGACCCACTATAGCAGACTGGCTGGTTCAGTATGTTCCTCCAGGTGTACCTCAGCCACAGGGGAACATCAGGGGGAAGAGGTGCAGCAGTAGGCTCAGGGGTGGTAACTTTGGTCTTCTTTTTCAGTGGCTTATTGGTAAGATTGTATGGCCCTTCCATCGCAAGAGCAAAACTTATGAGGTGTTGGTTCTCTAGACAGATATTAAGGGCATGCAGATGGCTGCAAAGAGGCTTTGGGACAAAGGCCTGACAAATAGCACAGGCCTTATAACCGTGGTTGGGCCCTAGGCAGAACAAATACAGGTCATGGGTGTCCTTATGAGGGATCTGACGTTCGCATCAACACTTTCCTTTCCTGGATGACATGAACTTGGGTAGACATGCAGTGACCAAAAAAAAAAAGAACAAGAAATAGGCCCCAGTGGGGTACTTAACTTTAAATTGCAGGATCTGACAAGAGATGGGAGGATGAGCTGACATTCTACTGACGGCAGAGAAGTTCTGATGAAGGTACATGCAAATCTCACTTTTATGGCCCATGCACCCTACAGCCAACATCAGACGTCCCATGTATCTTGCAGTGACTAAAGCTTTTATATACTGGCCAGACGTTTAGGTAACTAGGTGGAGGCTAACCCAAAGGTTATGAATACTGCAACATGAGAATAGAAGGACATCTTCCTTACAACACTGGACACACGTTGGTCAAAAATTAGGTCACTGTCCACATAAGTTCCCAAATCCCAAACAACAGGGTCAAATCTTAGGGATATTTCACTGTGGTAGTTTCTAGGTATATCCAGCAGTTGTAGAGACCCCAAATATTCCTAACAAAAAAGATCATAGGCCTAAAAGACCTTAGCTTCCGGGAGAGGGTAAAGGCAGTAAGTACCTCATTATTTACTGCATTATATCTCCATCTACCACTAGTATCAGAGATCTGAATATGCTGTAGCAAATAAACAAATCAAGCTGGAGAGATAGATTCATGACATAATGACTACAACTTATCTGGAACAAACGTCCACTACAGATCAAGCAATGGAATACGGTATCTTCCATCAAAAAAGAGTTACGCAATTGGATGGGTATTCACAAATTCACCTATGGCATGATTGGATTATCATTCCTTAAAAAGGAAGTAAGGTCTAAGGGTGGCTACTATCAAAGCATAAATGACTTGTATTTTCCACAATTCAATGGTTATATGATAATTATAAATTATATAATGGGGAGACAGAAAGACGCTATGGGAAAAATACAAGTGTAGTTATTAATAATACAACATACAGATAACATTGTCATTGCCTTCTAATAAAATTAAAAGTATTTAAGTTGTTTTGAATTTGCCAAGAAAATGAATCGGTTACAAAAGTTACTGCTACTGTCTCTGGCTCAGAAGATCAGTACCCAACAGTGTGACTCACACCTTTGCAAAACTAAACTGTGATTCAAGCACAAAAAGAATCAATTGTGAAATGACTAGTTGCATTTTTAAGTGTGTTTTTCTGACGAACTTGAATCTTTGCAGCTCCACTACTTCTGCTGTGTGCCATACTAATGCTGACACTGGTTAGGGGCAATGATCTAAAGCACTGCAACATTGTCTCCCTCACTCATACATGCATTACTTCTCTTCTGAGCACCACTGTCATGTCTCTCAGACCTTTGGTTGGCACCCACTATACTGTTCTTCTGTTAGTTAACTACTAAATCCACAGGTGAGCTGTGGTCAGACTCACGCATAAAATTAAGTTGCTCTCATTTTCAGCATTAAAAGAAATTTTTGGAGGAACCCTTTCAGATGCTGTAGGAAAGCTAATATACCAAGGAACCCTGGTTGAAAGTCACTGAAACACATTACACCAGAATTGTGGTCTTCAGACATGTATGTTGCATGCTTTGTGATCGGCATCATAGTAAAAGCTTCAGGAAATGATGTTTTCAGAAAGTAGATTTGCTTTCTTGCTGTATATCTCTGGAACGTGTTTAAAATGAAGGATAAGGACATTTTCCTAAGTATGTTTGCCACTTCTGTGCTATTTTGGAGCCATATTGTACTCTTCTCCCAAGATAACTGCATTTTCTTTTGTCATTTCTTGCATTACAGTTTGTAACTAAACAGGAAAAAGCTCATTGTATGAGGTGTCCTTTGCCATTTAGTGCATTTTTATGACAATTATAATTCACGAGCATATCCACTTAGCACATTATAATCTGAACAATATCAAGGTAGCACAGTAAATTGGTGTGAATAAAGAAATAATTTTTTGAGCTGTGATAAAGGATCAGAATTGCCTAGACATGGTAAGGCCTTGCTCAGTTTAATTCCAGCGGCTTTCATAAAAGCAGTTACTAAAAAATAGAAATCAAAGTCTAAACCAACCATACTGGAAACAGAGATAAAAGAACTGTAAGTGGGATCTTTAGAAAAGGGTAGGAGCAAATTACATAGAAGAATATGGGAATTGTGGGATCGATACATGCAGAATAATGTTTCAGAGAAGGAATGAGGTTTAAGTGAAGGCCGGAATTGAATGAGCTATGTAATGTTAAATTGATAATGACTGTGTAGTGGATTATATGTGCTGTATAATGTTTGTAACTGAAAATATGTCAATATGATTTGTTTCATTTATATAAATGTATGATTGCTTTAGGACATTTCATGTCAATAACAAATCTGAACACCAAAAGCAATTACACTACAGTGCCTGTATAATTGTCTCAGCCCTGTATTATCTATGATTATGAATTAGTAACAGGGTTAATGATGCTTATTTTATTACATAGTTTCAACAGGTGCCCCATAAATTGGAGTTGTATTAGGGTATCAGTTGGACTGTAATGTTTCAGCGCTATTTATTTTTTGAATTTCTAACAGTGGGACAATACAATTCATCTCACCCCTACTTGAAGAATTTCATTTAATGCATACCATCGGACTGTAGAATAACTCTAGGGCCACTAATATGTTCTACTTGTAATCTTCTCATCAGTAGAGGGTAAGCTAAAGAACAAAGTTCAAAGGAGTAGGCTGCTGACCTCCTGGTTGGATACTGAACTTTAGGACACAGATTAGCCTGACTTCACCTAAAAAAGCTTGTTTCATGACATTTTTATTTGCTGACATGACCTGCCACCAAAAAAAAAATGACAAAGCTCACCTTGATTTTAGTATGACATTTAACTCAACGTTGAACTTGGGAACACATGTAGGTAACAGGAGGAGCTCATGGTGAGAAAGAATGAGTGCAACTGACTCATGGAAATAGAACAGAAGGCAAGAGTTAAGAATAAGATTGTAAAGCCTAAGCCAGTGCTGCCCTGCAGTGGTGGTGGTAGTAAACCCCATTTTGGCTGTTACTTTACTTTCTGAATCTGCAAACAACCAAGATGGCAAATTAAACTGAAACCACTGTGTTTTGTTATCTTCATTTTGACTCTGCAAATAGCCCCAATGGCAAATTAAACTGGGGCAACTTACCTTTGTCTTCATTTCTGAATACACAAATAACCTGGATAGAACATTAAACTGGAACCACTTATTTTTGTTTTCATTGTGACTCTGCAAATAACCTGGACAGATAATTAAACTGGGATCACTTATTTTTGTTATTTTAATTTCTTTGTACAAAGTATAGACTGCAATTTAAGGACTTGATTAGAGAAACATGAATTTAACTTGCTTCATGAAGATTACAAATAAACTGGTTGAGTGGCCACTGTGATGGCAAAATGTTTTTATGCCACGAAATGCAGTCTGCTGTATTAAAGAACAACAAGTTCATAAAGGATACATGACAGGATTGATGCAGAAAAAGGAAAAACTTTCCGGCTATTACAAAAGGTAAAATGAATAATATCTCAATGAAAAAGGGCTATGACCATGTCTGCTAATATGGTGAGATGAATCACTTTTAGAAACAAACAAATGGACATTCTGACATCAAGTGAGAAATATATTGTCAACTAATCTGACCCATTCTTTGCCATGTAGATTGTAAGTTCACTTATCTTATAACTTGGCACTTTTCCTTACCACCACATCCTTATTAGAATATTCGTGTGCCTGTTAAGTCACCATTTCTGGAACTACGGCTTCTTCATACAAACCATTTCTCACACTGTATTGCCTTGTTTTCACACATCTTCTGTTTGAAAGACAGTATGTACTCACAATTCAATGCATACCCATTCCTATGAGTTACTTAACAGCCCCTCCCCTGCATCATAGCCTTTCTTCAGCTCAATGCATGTGAAGCCATTTTGGACTGTTATTTTAGTTTTTCTAATGCAGAACATGTACCAGTTCTTCTGCTATGCTGATGAGGCCTTCAGAACTGCACACTGTCCACTACCGGACAACAGTAACTAAATACTCAAAGGGATAATACATCTTACAACTAACTGATGGGACTTCTTACTCTACACTTCTTGGTATTGCATCAGTCTTCCTGTCTGCATTCTCATGCGTCTTGTTTACCATTAAATCATTTAATATGGATACTCTTCAAGTCCCTTTCATCTTTTATTGCTCATACTACATCCCCACACTCCAGTTTAGCGTTTTTTTTCTTTTCTTTCTCTTCTTGTCTCTTAAACATATTATTTTCCTTTTTTGCATTATGTTTAAGCTGACATGTTTAGAACATTCCTCAATTCAAACCAAGCCAAGGACATACCAAGAGTACAGTAGATCTTATATTATGTGGGAATCACTTTCAATGGAGAAATGCCCCCCCCCCTCATAATCTACAGAAGTGTATAGTACTTACAAGCTGCTCCACAGGTGTTCAAATGTAGACCCTTCATCGGCCTGAGAAGATTGTGACATTTTGGCAACTGAGTAATCCAACAAACAGTTGGTCCGTCTGTTACACAATGGAAAAAGAGAGAGAGAGAGAGAAATTAGTAAAGCATCTGCATTAGACATACAGCAGCAGTCATTTAATCATTAATTTTACCAAGACATCGAAGATGGTACACAAGACAGACTGAAATCACCTAGAAAAACATTGTCCTATTGTGTCAAGCATATATCCATTTAATTACATACACAAAGGTTTGAGTGTGTGTGTGCATTTGTATTATTTAAAACTGAGTTCATTTACGTCAAAAGTAAGTAACTATTATTAAATTTAATTACATGAATTTATAGAAACAGTATTGTGTAATTCAAAGAGTTAACTTCACTAATAGATAGCATTATTTTACAGTCAATGTTTAGATAGGAGATACACATAAGACCAGATAGGATTTGGTTAGAATTTTTCTGAAGGTGACTATCTGAAAAAAATTTACTTGAATTTCTCTATAACAGACAATAATGCTTTTTAGTTATTTAATAAGCAGAGTGTTTTGTATAATTGTAAGCAGGCCATTTTATAACAGCTTGAGTATATAATTGTAATTATACAGAGCTAATAAAAAAAATAACTGTAGATATCTGCCCTTTGAACTCAGATTGCCTTGCTATTGCAAGCATAAGCACTCATAAACTTATATGCGACAAAAGGCTTATTTTTAATAGTATTCATTAATTGTGATTCCGGAATGGCAGATTGGTCTGGCTGTTTGTGGTATGGTAACAGGAATTTGGGTGGCACTAAAGGCTATTATTAGCCCTGCTGGAAACTAATAATTTTGTGTGTATGTGTGTGTGTGTGTGTGTGTGTGTGTGTGTGTGTGTGTGTGTGTGTATGCATGAATGCAAAACAGGAAAGATTCTGCTACAGGTGGTAAAATAACACTTCAAGACAATCAGCTGAAGCACAAACAGAGTGGAATCCATCGGTCCCAACTATGCTCTACAGCTGTATAGTGTTAAGCTTAAATGGTTGCTGTAAATAATTGGTATTTTTTTATTTTATTTATTTTTTATTTATCCTTTTGTTGTCCCACTAGACTACCAGTCTTTTTCAGGGGAGTCTCCAGGAGGTATTTAGACTTGTTTGTCTTTTCGGCTTTTTCCCGGTTAGGGGTCGCCACAGCGGAACTCCTGTCCGCTAATGATTGGCAGTAGATTTTTATGGTGCCGAGTTGCCAGCCCGACGCCCAACCTTCAGCAAAGGCACTCCCATTCACGCATGTCTTTCGGAGGCCACTCGACCACGGGGAGGACATGCAGACTCCACACAGAAGGCACTCCAGCCGAGAATCGAACAGGAGAACCTCTTGCTGTGAGGCAACAAAGCTACCACTGTACCACCGCAGCTATAGACTACTACAGGAAATTTGGCCAGGGCATCTGGGAATATCCCCTACACTATGGAGCTGCTAGAAGGCACCAGAGGGCTCTTACAACAGCAAGGAAGATGCCTAAGGAAGCAGCAGCATGGAGAAGGAGAGAAAAGGTATGGAGAGTTTGGAGGGGGTAAAGTGGGTATTTGGAGAAAAAAATGTTCGATATGGAGCTTCAGAACGTAAAGAAAGATTCCAATGTGGTGAATGTTACAAATGAACAGTGATTAGCTATTTCAATGGAGAAGGAAGTAACTGAGTCTGTGGAAGTGATATTACATATGGCACAATTTAGAAATTGTTCAAGGTTTTAAAGCTGAAGAAATTCAATATTTTATATATATTGGGACAGAGACTTTTTGTGAAATAATATTTGAAATTTATAGACTGATGATAACATTTCTGGAATTGTGTAACAAAAAGGACATTTATCCATGGAACATTTATTTGTTTTCTCGTGGTAACTTGCACGTTAAAACAATATTATTTTGCTGTTTAGACTTGAGGAAGTGGAAGAAGATGATGTTAAAAATGCATGCAGCGTCTTTGTGAAACAGTTGATAAAACTGTGGAAGTTAGAGATGAGAAGAACTTATGGGATGGAGGTTGGAGCTTAGAAATTGTTTTAAAATGTGAAAACAACATGGTGAAACATTTGCCAAGTGTTATTTTTGTGGCTGGTCATAGAGGAACATTAAAATATTTTGGCCACCATAAATCATGTTTCTTTTTTGGGGTCTTTTCTCATTTAATTAATGATTGTGACAAGATACAATGGAACCAGTACAGGGAGAAAAGATATACGGTAAGAAAGTGTGTGCATTGCAGGTGTGAATGAAGGTTGTATAAGAAAGAGACAATTTTGGATGAATCATCAAGTGGAAACAGTAAATAATGAAAAAGAATGGGAAAGGGAAGAAAATATACACAAGGAAGGACAATAAGAGGCTGGGGGAGAGGGTGAAAACATACACAAGGAAGGGCAACAAGAAGCTTGGGGAAAAGGTAAAATAACGAAGAAAAAGCTGTAGAAGAAGAAGAATAAAATGAAGGTAAAAATGAGGAGAGAGAGAGTACACACGGGAAAAGAGGTCAGAAAAGGGGATTGATACTAATAATTTTTTTGAAGTTCTACCCAGAGAAAAATCTGATTCCGAGGATCAAGAATTATTTGTACATAAACCCAAGAAAAAAATATTCAGTTGGGGAAAGTGTAAAAACAAGAAAGTGTAAAAACAAGAAAATGAGAATTTTAAAATATTTCTCCTAAACATAAAAAGGAGGAAAAACAAACTTAAAAAAGAAATTTATAGTACTTTCAGTAAATGTGAACAGTATTATTAACACTGTAAGAAGGTCAGGGATACTGGAATAGAATGCTCAGTGTGATAGAATGTGTAAGATTCCTGAAAGGTGGAGAAAGACTGCAAATAGAAAAATTGTGGGGTGGAAATATAATGTGGAACTTAGGAAGTGAATGTTGTTCTGGAGTGGCAGTGGTGTAAAACAACAGTGAAAATACTTAATGTAATATTGGTAAGAATGGAAAAGTTAACTGTTCTAGATGTGAGGCAGAGGTAACACATTTATAGAATTATAGCATTATATGCTCATATAGCTAGCAAAGAAACAGATACTCTGTTTCATCAAAAATTAGACTGTGCTGATAAACATGAAAACTGTAACTGCAGGGGACTTATTGGTGATTTAAGGGGAGATTTAAAAAGAAAGAGAAGGATGATAAAAATGCAAGTAGTGATAAAATGTGGTAAATTAGCTGTGTGGATCAAAGTCAATTGACTTCTAGAAGGGGGAACTTGTGTCTGAAATTGATTATTTTGTATTATTGGAAGGCTTGGAGTAGCAGATGTTGATACAGTTGTGATGTTTTTTTCAGATCATTTAGCAATATGGATGGAGGTGATGAAAGAAAGGAAGTATATTTAAAAAGAAAAGAGAAAAAGAATAAATGAGGAATTATGGGATGAAAATGGAGAGTGGGTAGTATTGCAGTTATGGAAGAATCATATAATCATGAAGAACTTCTATAAATACTGATCTGAGCTGTGGATTGAATTTAAAAAGGAGTATAAAATTGTTTTTTGCTAAGGCAGGATGATATGAGAAAGGAAGAAAAACAGATGTAATGGAAAATGTATGGACAACTATTAGATCATTTAAATAATAATACAAAAGACTGTTATGCTAGAGAAAAAGACATCTACAAGAATTCAAGAAAAAACTAAGTCATCACTGTTTAGGCAGATATATTACAAGGAAGAAGGGAGCATGTAGCTGCTTATTTGGGTAAAATAATAAATAAGGATACTATTACAACGAGGTAAATGAAAAATGTAAAAGCAGCGGTAAAAAGAATACAAGAGCAAATTATGAATATTGCAGTGCAGCATGTAGAATATATATATATATATATATATATATATATATATATATATATATATATATATATATATATATATAAGTGTAAAAAGAAGGAAAATATGAGAGAATGGGAAGTAAAAGTAAAAGAAAAAATCCAGAATGAGTTAAGGAAGAATTTAAAAAATACATTACTATTAGTGATTTGGATGAAGTATTTAGGAAAGAAAATGCTGATTTAGTATCAGGCCCAGATGGTACAGGGTATGGAATGTACAAGAAATTAATGGAGTGGCAAAAAGATTATATTGTAAATCAACTGAATGAACGGTTAAATGAAGGCTTTGTTTATGAAGGGTTATGTAGTGGGATATTAAAATTTATATGGAAGAAAGATGAGAAGAATGAAATAAAAAATGGAGACCCATCAAACTAAATAACACAGATTATAACATTTTATGAGCATAATACATAGGAGAATGGAAGGATGGAGGAGGGATATTATGGAAAAAAATACAAATGTTATAAAAGGAAATGGATGTCAAGAATTGTTACTGGTTGTGAGAGAAATTACGGATGATATTATAAGTAAAATGGTAGATGTGATACAGTAGGACATAATGCTTTGTGGGATGTTATGGTGAAGTACAGAATAAGTAATAGAATTAGGAGAGTGTGTGCCAGGATATCAAAATAATACAGAGAGAGAGTATTAGCAAATGGATGGCTAAGTAAAGAAATATGCATGAAGTATGGTGTAAAGCAGTGATATGCCATTAGTGGAATATTTTTTGCATTAGTAATAAATCCAATAGTAAGTAAAGGAAGTTATAAAATGAAAGCTGCTAGATATGTAATAAAAAAGGAGCTGATGCTTCCAGTAGTTTTGACATATGCAGATGATATAGTGGTAGCTGGTATGAACATGATATGTTTCAGTGAATTGTTTGATTCTCTAAATGGATATTTAAAGGAAATGTGAATGACCTTGAATAAAGATAAAGTACAGTTTTGTACCTACCATAAATGTAGATGTCCGATAGGTATGCATCTGCAGTCATAACATATGGGTTGTCCTGCCTCAGGCAGCCCTTCGGTCGGCCGGATTCCAAAGTCTGGGTCTGGCCTCGGCTGATGTCGCACTTTCCCCGACGTCAGAGCGTCTGGGGTATAAAAGCATCAGCCGACACCATTTTCCTCAGTGTTTCTTGCCCCAGATGCCAGGTGCCCTCTAGGAAGGCCAAATTTGGAGGAATGCAGTAAAATTCCAAACATTTTCCAAAAAATATATATACAAACAAATACACCATAATAGATCCCCCAGCTAGCTAATGGAGGGGTAAGTACCCTAGGAATACCACAGAGGGGAAGGAGGGAGGGTAACCCTGACTGCAGATGCATACCTATCGGACATCTACATTTATGGTAGGTACAAAACTGTACTATGTCCTTCAAGGATGCATCTGCAGTCATAACATATGGGTAGAATACCATAGCCAATCTGGGGGAGGAGGTACTAAGAAAAGGATGGTGTAGTTAAGATCCCCTGCAGGACTGCTGTAGCAAAACCTGCTCTGGATCTGGAGTATAAAGGTAAATTGTAATGCTTGGCAAATGTATGTATGGAGCTCCATGTAGTAGCTTCTAAAATGTCCTTGGTAGCCACCCCTCTCAGGAAGGCTGTAGTGGTGGCTGTGGCCCTTGTTGAATGAGGCCTGATGTTTGCAGGAACTGTCTTTCCATGGAAGGAGTAACAAAATCGAATGCAATTTCCTATCCACTTTGAAATTGTCTGTTTGGAAATTGCTTTTCCTTGTACCCCAGCAGCATAAGCTACAAGGAGTTGGTCAGTTTTTCTGAAACTTTTAGTTCTGTCCAAGTAGTAGCGTACTTGTCTATGTATATCCAGAGTGTGTAGAAGTTTTTCTCCTCTGTTTTGTGGATTTGGAAAGAAAGTAGGCAAGTGAAAAGCTTGGTTCAGGGATACCCTAGATACCACCTTTGGCATAAAAGTAGGATTGGTTCTTAGTGAAACTCTGTCCTGATGGAAGATAAGAAATGGCTGTACTGCCATTAAAGCTTGTAACTCAGATACTCTTCCTGCTGAAGTTATGGCCAGAAGGAATGCAGTTTTCCAAGACAGAAACTGTAGATCCGCTGATGCTGCTGGTTCAAAGGGAGGAAGTGTTAGTTTCTCCAGCACAAAGTTGAGATCCCAAGTTGGTAAAGGGGGTTTTCTTGGAGGATTGATGTTTTTGATCCCTCTCAGGAATTGCCTGAGGAGAAGGTGCGAGAAGATAGGTGGATCCACATTGTATTCTGCTGAAATTGCTGAGGCATGAATCTTTATGGAAGAATAGGACAGGCCGTTGTGGAACAATTCTGCTAAGTATTCCAGAATATGTGTCATACTTGCCACTGTCACATCTAAGCCTTTTGTTGTGCTCCAAATGAGAAATCTTTTCCATTTAGCTGAGTATGTCTTCCTTGTGGAAGGTCGTCCAGCTTCCATAATAATGTCCTTTACCCTCTGTGATAAGTTATTGTGAGGGGGATTTATGGAATTTTCCAGGCAGTTAGTTGCAATGTTTTCAAGTTGGGATGCATGATCTTGAAGTTGTTCTGCGTTAGAAGTAGAGGCCATAGGGGGAGAGTCCATGGTTTCGCCTGTGACATGCTCCTCAGTAGTGGGTACCAGTGCTGCCTTGGCCAGTCTGGAGCTATCAGAATCACTCTTGGCTGTTCTGCCCTGATCTTCAGTAAAACCTTGGACATTAACGGGAGAGGTGGGAAGGCATATCATTTTAGATCTTTCCAGCTGAAAGAGAGAGAGTCCACCCTCCAAGCCTTTGGGTGATACGTCCTGGAGCAGAATGTCTTCAGTTGATGGTTGTGGGGAGAAGCAAACAGATCTATGTCCGGCTTTCCCCATGTTTGTGTTAAGAGTAGGAAGATATCTGGGTGCAGCATCCATTCGTGTGCATCCATGGTAGTTCTGCTTAAGCTGTCTGCCAGTACATTTTCTTTCCCTGGCACGAACTGGGACTGTAGTTGCATATTGAGTTTCAGGCACAGATCCCATAGATTCATAGTCAGCCTGCATAGGGGGTAGGAATGTGTGCCTCCCTGCTTGTTTATGTACCACATGACTGTGGTGTTGTCTGTCCTTATTAACAGGTGACCTTGATGGAGGAAAGGTTTGAAGGCCTCGATTGCATGTATCACTGCCAGCATTTCCTTTTGGTTTATGTGCATGCGCAGCTGTCCTTGAGACCATAGGCCTTGGATACATTTGCCCTCCATGTGTGCTCCCCATCCTCGGTCCGAAGCGTCCATGGTGATGGTTTGCTTTGTTCTTGGTTTGTTGAAAGGCAACCCTCTGTTGGACTGGCAGGCATGAGCCCACCACAGGAATTCCTTTTGAAGGCAAGGAATAATTGGTATCAAAGTTTCTAAACTGTGACTGTGCTGAGACCATACACTCCTTAGGTACCATTGTAATTTTCTCATATGCAGCCTGGCCTGTGGAATCAGAATTATGCAGGATGCCATGTAACCCAGGGCCTGCAGGATTTTCCTTGCAGTTAGCTGAGTTTGTCTTGTCAGATTCATGAAGTATTCGGAAGTTGTTTTGTTTTTCTTCTGTGAGAAAGGCCATTTGGGTGGTTGTGTCTAGATCTGCACCCAAAAAGGTTATCCTTTGGGATGGAACAAGTCTTGATTTTTGGATGTTGACTGTGTATCCCAAGGCCTGTAGTAGGTGGATGGCATATGCCAAGTCCTTTATCAAATTTTCCTTGTTGTCCGCTTGAATAAGGCAGTCGTCCAGATATGGGTAGATTTGAATCCCCTGAAGTCTGCAGTGTGCAATTACTGATGCCAGGCATTACGTGAATACTCTGGGTGCAGTAGATAAGCCAAAGGGCAATTCTGAGAATTGATAATGCTCTGATCCTGCAAGAAATCTGAGGTGTCTTCTGCAACTTGGTCGAATAGGGACATGCAGGTATGCCTCCTTGAGATCTAGAGTCACCAGCCAAGACTCCTTGCCCAGCATGGGAAGAAGTTGCTGTAGGGTCAGCATCTTGAATTTTGGCACAATGAGGAAAGTATTTAGTGCAGACAGGTCTAGTATAGGCCTCCATTGATTTTCTTTTCTTAGAACAAGGAATAATCTGGAGTAGAATCCTTGACCTTGTTCTGAAAGAGGTACCTTTTCTATGGCTTTCATTTGAAGTAAGTTGTTGATCTGCTTTAAAGCCTCTGCCCTCTGATTTGGTAGCAGGTTTGGCATTCTGTTTCTTCTTGGCAAAGTGTGGAAGTGGAACCTGTATCCTTTGTCTATTATTTGCAGTGTCCATGTGTCCCTTGTAATATAATGCCAGTTTTTTGAGAATAAGGAAAGCTTTCCGCCTAAGGTTGCTTCCAAATGAGCCCTGGTAGGCGGAGTCAAAGTGAAGTTATTGTGTCTGTCCAGGTGTAGTAGTTGTTGTTGTTGTTGCTGCACTACCTCTCTGGTTGGTAGGCTGCCACTGACGGCCTCTGTAGGAGCCCCTAGCTTGCCCTCTACCTCTGGGACGCCTGTTCCTGCCTCTTTGGGCTCTGTCCGAGTCTGTAAAGGACCAATTCTTGGTAGGCCAGTTTCTGCTGAATCTCGGTGGTTGTACTTGCAGAAAATCCTTAACTGTTTGCACAGATTTCGCCTTTTCTTCAAACTTCTTCAAGACCTCCTGGGCCGAGGAGCCAAATAATTTTTGTTTTTCCATTGGAGCATCCAGGAGTTTAGCTTTAACATGGTCTGGCAGGGATTGTTCCTTCAGCCAGGCATGCCTACGAATAACTGCCCCAGTCATAGCTGACCTACATGAAGCCTCCAGTGCATCATAACCACACTTTAAGAAATGATTACTAACCTGCTGTGAGTTATGTACCAGGTCCTGAAGGGATTTACGGTCAAGGGGTTCAGAAGAAGAAAGTTTCTTATTTAGTTCATCTAACAAATACTCTTGGTACTGTATCATATGAAATTGACAATTTAATGCCCTCACAGAAAGAGTTGCAGAAGTATATACCTTCTTTCCCCATCTCTCTAAAGCTCTAGACTCCCTTTCAGAAGATAGAGGATTTTTGGCAGTGGCAGCTGCAACCCCTTTAGGGCCCTGAGAAATAGTGTCTGGGTCTGCGGAATGGGCCTTATACAGATGGAAATGAGAATCGGGGACCCTGTAGTATCTATCAGGTTTGGCAGGTGCCGGGGGGAGAGTATCAGGGGCTGTACTAACATCATTGTACACATCATCAATAACATGCAACACAGGAGGTATAGCTAAGGGCCTATGTTGAGGTAAATGCAAAAAGGTCCTTAATCTCTTTCTAGAATCAGAGAATTCCTGACCCTGCCATCGAAAATGCTCTCTCATGGAGTGTAGAGTCTCACCAAAAGAAAACTCTTCAGGAGGGGAGGCCGAAGGAAAAGATTCTTCAGCATCAGAATCCTCATAGGGCAAATAGGCCTCCTCCTGGTGGTCTGTTAACTCAGATCCGTCCGTGGATTCATCTGAAGAGTGTTGGTCAGAGGGCTCAGTCCTGGGCCTTTTGTCTGGAGGTGGGTGAGAGCCCATGTCCAGGTGAGGCTGAGAACCTCTAATTAAAGAAATAAGATCCTCTGCAAGGCTGAGGATCTGAGAACTAGAAGAAGAAGGCCTCTGGGAGGTAGTTTTGGGAGGCAAAGCTTTAGTTAGTTTGGCAGCTTTAGCCCTGGAAAAAGCCTTAATGGACATGGAAGCAGGGGGGTCTAGCTGCCCCACGTGCAGGAGTAGATTTGTCCAAAGGTATGGTGTCGGACATTTCCTGGACACTGGTTTCGGTAGGTATCTCAGTAGCCGACTCAGCCGGGGCCTCCGGGGCCGCGGTGGTCGGTTGAGTGGATTCGGTTAAAGGAAGCTCAGAGGACTTGGTTTCGGCCGAAACCGAGACACTCGCAGTAGGCCTTATGGTGGTTTCAGCCAAAACCGCGGGCCGCGAGTGTCGGTCCTTGTCCTTCCGTTTTTTCACTAAATGCGAAGTCGGAGTCTCCGACAGCATCTTATATGCAAAATTAGCCCCAAAGAATTCCTCTGCAAACTCCGACCGACGTCTAAGAGTTCGTCGGTTGAAGGAAGCACAGGCTGAACAGGCCGAGACGTCGTGGTCTGGGCCTAAGCAAGGAAGGCAGTAAGAGTGGAAATCCTTATGAGGTATTTGTTTCCCACAAGTTAAACAATTATTTACTTTATCTGACATCGGCTGAGGCAAGAAAGAGTCCCCAATGGGGTACTTAGCTTTTACGAAGTCTTCGGTAGCTGAATTTCTTCTTATCACAGGATCTGACCGACCGGCACTTGCGAATTGCTTCTGCTTCGGGCACCGCGCGGCAAGAAAGACTGAGGAAAATGGTGTCGGCTGATGCTTTTATACCCCAGACGCTCTGACGTCGGGGAAAGTGCAACATCAGCCGAGGCCAGACCCAGACTTTGGAATCCGGCCGACCGAAGGGCTGCCTGAGGCAGGACAACCCATATGTTATGACTGCAGATGCATCCTTGAAGGACATCAGCAAGTGTTTGTGTGTTATGGTGAAAATTGGGGGTGTGCATTTTTCAATGAATGAAGTGTCTTTACTAGGGATAAAAGTTGGGAAAAATTATGTCATTATGATGCAATGGGAGTGTTTGATAAAAGAAATGAAAGACATATGTCTTCTGTGGGGGACATATAGATTATCTTTTAGGACAAAAGTTTATTTGGTGAATTTTGTATTAATGGGAAAAATAGCATCTATGTCAAATGTTTATATAATCCCAGAAAAATATGAAAAAGAAATTATGCAATTAGTGTTGTCCTTCATATGGGCAGCCACGGTGGTACAGAGGTTAGGGTTGTCGCCTCAAAGCAAGAGGTTCTCCGGTTCAATCATCAGCTGTGGTGCCTTCTGTGCAGAGTCTGCATGTCCTCCCTGTGGTTATGTGGGTTTCCTCCAGGTGCTCCAGTTTCCTCCCACATCCCAAAGACATGCTGTAGGTGGATTGGACACTCTGAATTGGCCCTAGGCGTGAGTGCATGCATGTGTGCCTTCCGTGGAAGGCTGGGCACCGGGTTGGCAAGTCGACACCGTAAAACTTTACTGCCAATCATGAGCATACAGGTGATCCGCTGTGGTGACCCCTAACCGGGAAAAGCTAGAAGAAGAAGAACTGTTGTCCTTCATATGGGGTTCAAGATTAAATTCAGTGAAAAGACGTGTTATATATAAGTGAAGATGAAGGGGGGAAAGGGCTACTAAATACAGTTGTTTATTTTGCTTCTTTAAACTTGTATTTAGTATTAAAATGGGTAAACGAATACAATGAGAAATTAAGAGTAAGAATGTTGAAATATAAGTACAAAAAGTTCTGGGAGATGAGGAGAATAAGAAAAGGAGAAAAATATGTAAATGAAGACATTAAAATTATTCAAAAATATACTAACATGCAAAATAATAATTGGTGTTACAGAGAAAGATAGATGGATGTGTGGTAAAATAATGTGATGAAACAATATTATTATGTAAATCCATGGGCAAATTTACCAGAAGAAATGATTAAAGACATTAAAGTAAGGAAAACGTCATGTACCAAGATAGCAAAGTGTCAGGAATTCTTATGGGGACTGGTAATAAGTAAGTTACCAGTAAAAAGGAATATGCCATATAAAAAGAAAGATGAAAGAGTGTTGTTAATGGGGAAGAAAAGACAACAGAGCATTTTGAAGATTCTTTTGAGAATATTAAAGACATAAAATAAATGTAAGCCGTGGTGGTGGTGAAACTCTGGGAAAAGTTCTGTGAAGATTTTTTTTTGAGAATATTAATGACATAAAATAAATGTAAGCCATGGTGGTACAGCGGTAGCGTTGTTGCCTCACAGCAAGAGGTTCTCCTGTTTGATCCTCGGCTGGAGTTCCTTCTGTGTGGAGTCTGCATGTCCTCCCTGCAGTCGAGTCACCTCTGAAAGACATGCGTGAATGGGTGTGCCTTCGCTGAAGGTTGGGCATCGGGCTGGCAACTCGGCACCATAAAAATCTACTGCTAATCATTAGCAGACCGGAGTTCCGCTGTGGCAACCACTAACCGGGAAAAGCCGAAAAAAGATGAAAAAAAAAGAAATTACATAAAATAAATATGAATATGATTGTGTGTAGACATTATAAGAGCAAGAAGAAAGAGTATGTGACAAGAGTAGATAAGAATTTATTTTATGCAATATGGGTTATTTGGAATGAAAGACTGAATGAAATTTTGTTTAATGGAAAATAGATTTTTGGCAGATACACTGCAAATAATATGATTATGGATGTAGAAGGAGTGGGGGTCAATTATGGAAGAATAACAATGAAGATGTTAAAAGAAAAATGATAAATAGTAATAAAATAGATATGTATACATGCCTATAAATATGTAGATTTTATAAATATGCAAATATGTAAATACTGTGTTTTTTATGTTGTGTCAAATAAAGGGGTCTTACTCTTTTCGATAGCTACTGTAGGATCTTTTACATCCACCTGAGCTACCACCAACTCCGGCAGATAGGGCCTCAGTTGAACAGCTCACTTAAAGGATAACACACTCAGGAGTGGAGCATCCCCTTATGCTGAACTTTCGTGTCAGCAATCCATTTATCTGGTGTGAGAATAGAACCTGCAGCTTTCTGCACCAAAAGCAAGTGTTATACCTGTTGCACCACTGACAGTGTATTGCACAAGCCCTTTGTCATATACTCTTTTGTCAGTGATACAGTGAATCATCTCGTCTTAGTCCTTAGTATTTTTTCTAAAAATCTTTTCTTGAAGAAGAAATTGAAAGCCATAACCAACATATTCACATTAAAACAAAAACAGTTTCATATAAATATAACAAAACCAACAATTATATTTGCAAAATAAAGGGAGAAATGTAAATATGCCAGATGTCAGCAATTTTATCAACAAGGTGATTGCTAAAAGGCAGAACAGTGTCCAAGGTGAATATATAAAAATGAAATAAATACACACACGCACACACATACATACACACACACACCCTAAATGCTACACTTATACATACATATACACTGTATATGTTTAATTTAATCTAATTACCTTTCCATCTGATCACAAACCATGGAAACATTCAGCAAAACACATTTAGTGTAAAACACATTTGACTGAATGATTTTTTTAATGATTTCTGATTAGACAAATTGTCATATATAACTATATTCATATTTCAAGTTAATAGTGTAAGGTGACTGTGGTGGTGCTGCGGTAGCGTTGCCGCCTCATAGTAAGACACTGTCCGGTTCGATTCTCAGCTAGAGTGTCTTCTGCGTGGAGACATGTGTGAATGGGCATACCTTCATTGAAGGTTGTGCGTCAGGGCTGGTAACTCGGCACGTAAAAATCAACTACCAATCATTAGCGGACCGGAGTTCTGCTGTGGCGACCCCTAACCGGGAAAAGCTGAAAGACACAAACAAGTGTTAGGTGATAAAATGTGTACAGTGGCACAATAATAGAAAATAAACGCCAGCATCACCAAATGCAAACTCACATAATATGTGTTTAATAGACACAATCAACTCAGTAGATCGATCTCTCTCTCTCTGTATATATTTACACACATACATACACATGCATGCATGCACACACACACACACACGCACACAAACACACAAAAAATAAGTCACACACACACACATATGTATATATATATATATATATATATATATATATATATATATATATATATATATATCACACACACACATATATATATATATATATATATATATATATATATATATATACACACAAATAATCAATTCTGTCTATCAGTTTTCCCCCAAATGTCTTGTATATCTTACAGGATACAAAACAGTTATGATGATAAGTCCATAAAAACTGATATAACTTTTTCCATGATGATTTCCAGTCCATATTATTTTCTTACATATTGTAGATAACCTGTAAGCATTTAAGTATTTGTTTATAAAAGAGGAGAGACTTGAGACAAAAATGTTCTGATCTGTTGCTTACTGTGCTATAATATCACAGTTTACTAGAGCAGAAAGTGTTATGATTAATAAAAAATACCCATTTTCCTAGAGCCTAATCCTAAATGCAGAATAACTTTTTGCCAGGTAAAATCCGCAGTAACAATGTAGAAAAGAATACGCTTTCTGTTGATAGTGGATCACTGAACCTCACTAGGAGTAGAGTACCAAAAAATATAAATAACATATGCATTTCAATAGTAGCATACGGAATAGGATGGAGCAAAATGTGGGTGAATAGAAGGTCTTTTTTCTGTGCATTAAATTAGTGTTGAAATACATTGTGAATTTTATGCAAGAATTGTTATTAAATGGAATATACGACTGCATAGTGTTCCCGAAACTGAAATAACATTGTCATCTTTGCATATAAAGTCTAATTCTAACTGATAGTGTAAGGAAAGCCAGCTCTGGTGAAACTGAGATATAAAACTGTTATTTCCTATACTATGGAAAGTATGTTATTATATTTCACTATGTTATCATTTTTTGCATAAATACATGCTTTTCTCTCTGGGTCTCTGGTTAAAAATGGGTCCTGTGCCCAGTCAAACTTTCCTGGTAAGGAAAAGCAATAAGTAAATGAATAAATAATTATAGGTCTGACTATTAACGTGGACATCCAAAGTGTGATCAGTGGTTTACGGTCCTGACAGAGCTCTCCTGGGCTGATGGTCATTTATCATAGAGTATGCAGTATGGGTTAGAGCTGCACATGCACTGTCATTGGAGGAAGGACAGTGATGCAAATGTGCAGAATGGGACAGGTTTTATGCTTATTAAACAAACACCACATTGTGGTAGCCTTAAGTATGAGTGTGCAAAAGCATGTGCTTATACGGGAAAGGAACTAGAGGCCTCTGGGGTACACAACTTGCACATTTCCCTAGTCATGGGTGGGATTAGGGCCACTATAAACACTCTTATTGCCAGTATATAGCCAAGGGTACAAATCACCTCCTAGACTGCCTGAATGACAGGCCCTTTCAGACAGCTCTAGTTCTGAGTGAAATTCTTAGCGCTGAGAAAATAATGGGCCAGGGTGGACTTCCAAGATTGCTGCACACTAAGTAAAAGCTTAATGCATTTGACAGAGAAAACTGGGGTTTTATGATTAGGGCAATGGATACATTTGCATTCCCCTGGCAAAATAATACGATTAATTAGGAGGATATATGAGAGATTGGAGGTGAAAAATAAACTGGGGAGTTTTCTGATAAGATTTGTTTGAACAGGGGAACCACACAGGGATGTTCTTCTTCCTCTTTATTATTTCCATTATATTTAGAACCACAGGCAAAGAAAATAAAGGACTCAGAAATTCAAGGATATAATTGGGGAAGGTAAGTAAGAAAAGTTGGCATTATTTGCAGATGATATTATTTTGTACCTGATAAAACCAGAAAAGGACATTTCAGTGTTGTGGAACTTTCTGAGACAGTTTCAAGTCATTTTTGGGATACAAAATTAATGAATGAAGATAAAACAAAAGAATAGCTGTAAACTATGTACCCACACATCAAACTTACTTAGGAATATGAGTTAAAAAAGGATTCTGTTATTGCAGCTACGGATATGTGGGAAGATGCTAAACAAAAGATAATACAAAAACTGAGCCTGGCTATCTCGAATCTTATAAATAATTATATGTCATTTGTGAATATCAGCATGATTCATATAAGATGTTTGTGTTATAAAGATATTAGAGCTGTCATATAAGATGGTTTGTACATACATGTGTACTGAAGAGGTATTTTACAAAATGCTGTTTGAAATATATCCACAGTGTACCCTACTGGAATAGAACAGAAATGTATATACACAATTGTAACTGTCTAAATGTATATATTTTAACAGGGGAAACTGGAATACAGAAGGTTAACTTGCAAACCTTCAGAAAATAGCTGAAATTAAATTACTTTATGGCTGGTCCATAAAAATATGCTATCTTTCAGTTTCAGTGCAGCAACAGACACAAGTCTGTGCTGAGAAGTTTTCTGTATTGTCTTGGAAGTGTTTTATTGTTTTATGACTTCCAGGATCTGCAAAGATCTGAGGAAAAGCCCTTGTGTATGTATTTTCACAGGTAGATGCTAACTGCTGCTAGCTTTCAGCAGTTGGGTGGGGTCACCTGGGATACAGTCAGATGATAAGAAATTATGTCATTCTTCAAGTCATCCCAGCAGTAATATTTGAGATATTAATTTAAGAACTCTCAGAGAGAGAGAGAGAGAGAGAGACTCTACATGCTGTATTCTGCCTTTGACCTGACAACATCAGCTGGAGGATCTATTCACCACATCTGCCTTGCTGTTCTAATTAAGTGTACTAGGTTATAGTAATTCTTTTAGCTATAATCAGGAATATAGCAAAGCTTAATTTAGATGTTTTCATTATTTATTTGAGACTGACTGTCCTGCAGCATTGTTTTAAATATTCCCTGTGATTTCGAACTCTGATGTTACTGTGATTATATACTGAGCATTTTCTTGTTCTTTTATTATTCATTATTAAATATATCTAAACCTTTCACCGTGGCTGGTCTGTCTAGACATATTTAAGTTCTGGGAGTACTTGCATATTTATTTGGTGATACTGTGGGCCAATCCTAATAGCCTTGCTCTTGGTCAAACTACTATTTGCATTGATAGTAACATTACACAGTAAGATTGGACACCCTTTGTTAAGGGCCTTAAAGTAGCTGATAAAGAGGTGGCTGGTGGCAGTAATAACCACCTTATAGTCTGGACAGAAGGGGGCATAGCTAGTAAACCTGTGACAGTCTTTCCCAGATATGTGTGTGTGTGTGTGTGTGTGTGTGTGTGTGTGTGTGTGTGTGTGTGTGTGTGTGTGTGTGTGTGTGTGTGTGTGTGTGTGTGTGTGTGTGTGTGTGTGTCAGCTACTTGGGTAGGGACATGAAGCACTGATTGGACAGAGAGGGTGCTGGAGTTTTTGGCTTAGCCACTCATCTGAGATCTCAACGCTATAGCTGTGTCAGTAGGGAGTCTTACTAGGGATCTGGAGAAAGAGGAAGAAACCAGCCCTGGACTGACAGTGGTCTCTGTTTGCTCTTAAGGGAAATTGTACATGATGCAGACAGCTGCACCTGGAAATACTCTATGTGTACCTGTCAGCCTTCCAATGTACGTCCCCCACTGGTGCTAGTGGTGAGGATGGAGGCTCCTTGATTATTGGGCCAGTGGTGGGGCATCACTCTCTCTTTTATGGATATGGATTGCAAGACACCAGCAGTGAAATGTTTATAGTCGCTCTAGTTTTATACATGTCAGGTATAGTTTTATCAAACAGAGGAGAAGTTGTGGATAGCTCTTAATAAAGAGTTGAAGGATTTTATGTGTGATGTGAAGGGGATAAGAGTCAAGTGAAGTAAACTGATCCTTCCAACAGAACAAGGTGGCTTGGAATTACCTGATTTGAAGGGGCATTTCAAAACTTTCCTATACATAGCAAAAGCAGAAATCTGTATGTAATTCAAAGTGGAATGGGATGATGATGATGATGATGAAACTGGGGGGAAGTTCAATAAATAAGGAGGGACTGGGGATTGGATGCAGATCCTTAGGGAGAATAACAATAACCATACAGAATATTATATTTGTAATGTAGCAGAAAGTATTCTAAGAACTAACCTAACACAGGGATGGAGTAACAAGATTTTGCCAACAGGGATGACTTCAATTAGGGGGACAGAGAATATGCAAGAGGAGCCTAGAATTTGCTAGAGAAAACAAGCAAAGGAATGAAGGTATTGGAAGCAAATAATTAGAGAGGAAAAGGTAACAGAATGGGAAGAGGCCAAAAATGTATTTGGACTGCAGACTCAAGATTGCCTTCCCTATCAAGGATTGACAGAGTATAGGCAAAGAGAAAGAAATAGGGGGATCATAAGTGAAAGACCAACACTGGTAAAGTTCTTAGTAAAATCTAGAATAGAAACTAAAAATGGGATAATCAACAGAGCATATAAAATATTACATGATAGCTATAGAAATCAATCAAAGGAGGTTAGAAAGCATTGGGAAAAGAGACTGGATAAGCAATTCACAAAGAAACAATGGGAGGATATATGTATACCTCCCAAATATGCAACAAAGTCAAGAAGATTTAGGATCTTTGCTTGAAAGTGTTTGCATAGGTATTTTTATACTCCAAAGAATTCTTCCTCAGGTAGATTGCAAATGTTGGAGATATTATGTGGAAGAAAGAGGTAATTCAGGACATATTTCTTGGGAGTACAATGAGATGTCAGACTTTAAAAAATTCCTGTAGAGTACTCTGTCAGAAATACTCCATGAGCAAATTGGTGTAACTAAGGAAATTATTTTTTTAAGCTATGATACAAAATTAACTGCCTAGACATATTAAGGCCTTGTTGTATTTAATTCTGGAGGCTGCCAGAAAAGTAATTACTAGAAAATGGAAGTCAAAATCTAAACCAACCATGCTAGAAGTAGTGAATATACTAACAAGGATAAAAGTACTGAAAGTGGGATCTTTAGAAAAAGGGCAGGAGCAAATTCCATTAAAAAGGGGACTTGGTGAAACAATACATGCAGAATAATGTTTTGGAAGAGGAAGTAAGCTTAAGGGAAGGCAGTTATTGAATGAGCTATGTAATGTTTGACTGACAATGACTGTATAGAGGATTATATGTGACGTATAATGTATGCAAATGAAAATGGAGGAACAAAAAAATTATTTGATGACGTACATGCTAAGGAAGAAATACAAAAGTTTGTCTGACAAAAAGTGAGCTGTGAAATGGAAGAAGATTCTTCTTCTTCTTGTACTTCTGATAATAAAGACCACAGAGAGATTGTGCCATTGAAACCGTTCCCAGTGTTTCAACAGAAAATGCTTGAGAGAGGGAAAAAGCACAGGACTTGACTAGAAGAATCAAGAGTGCACTGGAAATGAAGCAGAGATAGGGGTTGGGAGATGGAGGTGAACATGACTAGAATAAAAAAAAAATCAGGAAATATTGGACTTTCTTGGACTTTGTTAAACTTGTAGGGGATTCTAAAGCATATGCTCTACTTCATGTCATTATCATTTGGAGACTAAAATCAGTGATTTGGAAAATGACAAATGTGGGATTACAAAGCAGTAATTATATTTGTGAAACAGGAAAGACCAAGAAAATCTGGAAATATTGGACTTGTTTGGACCTTCTTAAACTTGTAGGGTACTCTAAAGCATATGCCCTACCTCATGCCACTAATGTTCGGAAAATACTCAGGAGAGGGGAAGAGGATGGAGAGAGTTGCCTGTAAGCAAAACCAATTTTTTTTCTTAACAGTATTACTTAAATGGTGCATGATTTTTTCTGCATGTTCTAAAGTAAAGTTTTTCAGTTGTTTTTAAGGGTAATGGGAATACTACAGGTGATGCTGTCTATTATTTTTGTTTCTTTCTCCCTTGTCTCTCTCTCTGTCTGTCTATCTCTCTCTCTCTCTCCTTATTCAGTTTTAAGAAATGCATGCAGTGCAATGTAAACAAAAGGGGATCTGCTTAAAAGAGCATGACAGAAGAAAAATGTGTGTGGTTTTTTTTCATTCTTGCATAGGGGAATGACTGGGTTAAGGTCATTAGCTTTATACAGTATCGACTTTTAGCAGAAAGCAAGTAAATAAAAAAGAATATTGAATATTACAAGGTCTTTTTCTAGTAAACAGTCCTGTATCTTGTTCTCATGTCACTAGCAGACAATCTGATAAAGAGAAATGGCTTGGAGAAAATGTTTTCAGAAAGCATTCAAGTATTTTCCTAGCTAGGAGAAATATAAAGATAAGGCAGAACCAGACAACACTTAGTAGAATTACATGCTATACCAAGTGTGTAAGCATGGATAATCTTTCTTTCTGTTTAGCTTGAGTGTGTGTGTGTGTGTGTGTGTGTGTGTGTGTGTGTGTGTGTGTGTGTGTGCGTGTGTGTACGCGTGTGTGTGACTGTCAGTTTGGAATTTATGTAATAAAAGCAGGCAGAGTCAAGGCTACAGATTCTTCAGCTGATTTATTACAAAACACATAAGCGCTTTCACCACAACACTTCTTCAGGTGTATAAAAACAGCACTCACACACCTGATCTTATATTGAACATTAACTAGTCACATGATTAAAAGTTAAATCTCTTAAAGATACATAAGAGCAATTGTGTTCGACCCACAATAAAATGCATAATAAAATGTCATTACATAAAAACAATATTACAAAATTATATATACATATATATATATATATATATATATATATATATATATATATATATATAATACATATCAACCACAAGAATATACCATATTCTGCTATGAAGTGGTCTATATTTCAGGATGGGTCTCAATGGTACATGGTCATTAAGACCACGTCCTGTGTTGGCTCTTAATCTCACAATCCATTTAGCCACCAGGTTCTCAGTTTGAACTGTGATATCACCACCCCTCAGATTCTCATAACATTTACCTAATACCATAAATGTGAAGGTGTGTTGGTCATTGGTCTCCTTTATGTGTTTTGCTAAAGCATTAAACCCACTACCCTTCTTAATATGGTATAGGTGTTCCATGATTCTGTCCCTTAATAATCTGTTAGTCTTTCCCACATAGAATTTACTACATGCCTGGCAGGTAGCAAAGTAGGCCACATGGGAAGTATCACACCTGGCACTAGTTCTTAATGTGTAAGTTACACTAGTGTCTGGATGTTGAAATTCCATATCTTGATTTATAAATTTGCAAAATTGACACCTGGTACACAGTCTGGTCCCTGGTGCATCCTCAGTCCTAATCTGATCTCTGGGATTACATATATATATAAATATATATATATATATATATATATATATATATATATATATATATATATATATATATAAAGGATCGGAGGCAAACATTAAAGTGGGTGGGGTCCTCTCTGATAATTTCTGCTTGAGCAGAGGAACCAGGCAGGGGTGTCCTCTGTCTCCTTTACTATTTGCATTATATTTAGAACCACTGGCAAAGAAAATAAGGGACTCAGAAATTCTAGGAAATAATTGGTATGGTAGTCAAGAAAAGTTGGCTATATTTGCAGATGATATTATTTTCTACGTGACAAAACAGAAAGGGACATTACAGTGTTTTGGAACATACTGAGACAGTTTCAAACCTTTTCAGGCTACAGAATTAACGAAGCTAAAACAAAAACAATAACAGTAAATTATATACCCACATATGAATTGTTTTAGCAATATCCATATTTATGTGGACATGAAAAAATGAAGTATTTAGGAGTATGGATTAAAAATGATACTGGTGTGGCAGCTAAGGATACGTGAGATGAGACCAAATAAAAGCTAATACAAAAACTAAGAAAATGGAAGCTATTTGATATGGATATTGATAGTAAGATAAAAGCAGTTAAAATGGTTTAGTACCTTTAATCTTATACACTGGTCAGGCATATTTTTATCAACCTGAGGAGAAGTTGTAGATAACAATTAATAAAGAGCTGAAGGATTTTATCTGGGAAGGGAAGACGGCAAGAGTCAAGTGGGATAAGCTTATTCTTCCAACAGAACAGGGCAGATTGGGATTACACGAGTTGAAAGAGTACTTCAGAGCAACACAGTTAAGGCTCCTATACATAGCACAAGCAGAAAACTATAATTCAAAGTGGAAAGAGATGATGATAAAATGGGGACAGCTATGGTAATAGGGGGAGACTGGGATTTTGGATGCAGGCCTTTAGGAGAACAACAATAATCATACAGAGTATTATATTCATAAAGTAGCAGAAAATCTTCTAAGCACTAAGCCAACTGGAATGGAGAAAGGAGATTCTTCTGATGGGAATGACTGCAATTAGGGATACAGACAATAGGTAAGAGACTGATATCAGAGTATAGGCAAAGAGAAAGAAAAAGGCAAACCTAAATGAAAGATCAGCACTGGTAGAGTTTTTAGAAGAATCTAGAACATACAAAATATTGCATGATAACTATACAAATCAATCAGAGATATTAGGAAGCATTGGCAAGAGAGATTAGATAAGCAATTCACAAAGAAACAATGGAGGGGATACATGTATGTCTTCCAGATATGCAACAAAATCTAAAAGAAGTAGGATCTTTACCTGGAAGTGTTTACATAGGTATTTCTATACCCCAAGCAGACTTCAAATAATTCTTCCTTGAGTAGACAGCAAATGCTGGAGGTGTGATAGGTAAGAAAGAGGTAAATGGAAATATATGTTCTAAGAGTTTAATGATTTTGCAGACTTTAAAGATTCCCTGCAGACTGCTTTGGGCGAGCAAATTGGAATAACTAGGGAAATTATTTTTTTGAGCTATGATACAGAATAGGAATTGCCTAGACATGCTAATGCCTTGCAGAGTCTAATTATGATGGCTGCTAAAAAAGCAATTACTAGAAAATGGAACTCAAAGTCTAAACCATCTTTACTAGAAGTACCGAAGATAGTAACAGAGATAAAACAACTGGAACTGGGATCCTTAGAAAAGGGTAGGAGCAAATTACATAGCAAAAATTGGAAACATGGGATCAATATATGTAGAGGAGAAACAAGGTTTAAAAGAAGGCATGATTTGAATTTGAAACTACTCATGTACCAACACCTTTGTCCAATGGTTCTTGGAATTCATAAATTCCAATGCCTTGGATCAACTAATCCATAGTCCCACCAGGGGCTCCAATATCCTACACCTGGTCATTACCAACATGGGAAAGCGATGCTCCACACCTATGGTCACCCCCTTGTTAGTCAGGTCTGACCATAAGCTAATCACCCTTAACATCCACATCCCACCCCCACCCCCAGTAAGGAAAACTCCATAAAAAACTTCTCCAAGGCCAACTTCATGCTACTCAAGTCAGAAGTGACAAACTTCATGACACCTATGCAGACGGGAACTGAAAGTTCAACTGCTAAATCCCACACTAAGGCACTGTACGAGCACATCCACTCATGCATGAATCGTGCCATCCCAAATAGAACCAAGATGCTCTCATCCAAAAAAAGGAAGGCAATCTGGTGGTCCCCTGCCATAAACAAACTTTACAACAAAAGGAAGAAACTGTTACAGAAAAGAGGAAAATCCCAGGATGCAAAAAACTTCCTTACCAGCCTCACTAAGAAACTGAGATCCCTCATAAAATCCTCCAAAGCTAGTTACGAAAATAAAATTGCCAAAGATTCCAAAGACAATCACAACGCATTCTATAACTATGTCAAGAATCTAAATGGCAATGCTCAGATCTGCTCTGAGCTAAAACAGAATGGCATTAAATATACTGATCCCAAGGATATTGCCAATATCCTGGCAGATAGATTCAGTGCCAACTTCACCCCCCTCTCACCCCCTAAATTGCCCATCTCAGTACCGGAAGATTTCCAAATTCCGGTAATAACGGCCACACAGGTAAAAAGCACACTCTCCAAAGCTAAGAATACAGCATCCATGGGACCAGATGACATCCCGGGCTGTGTACTACATGAGCTACAATATGAACTGGCACCTCACCTAAGTGTCATGTTTAATCATAGCCTCACCTCAGGTTTCGTGCCCACTGAGTGGCGCAGAGCTACAGTTATCCCGCTCCACAAGGGGGGATCCACCTTGGATCCTGGAAACTACCGTCCCATCAGTCTGACAAGCCTCATCTGCAAGGCCATGGAGCGTATTATCATGGAACTTATAAACAAAGACATTGGCAACTTTCAAACACTGGACCCCACCCAGTCTGGGTTCGTGAAGGGCCGATCTTGTCTCCTGAACCTGACTGATTTCTTCGAATAAGTCTCCAGAGCCATGGACAAGGGTAAGGTGGTCCACACAGCCTATCTAGACCTTGTCAAGGCCTTTGACACCATCCCCCACTCTGGAATCATAGATAAACTTACTAAGCTGGGCATTAATCCCTGTCACCCAATGGGTTGCTAACTGGCTTACTGATAGAACCCACACTGTAAAAGTACCGACTCCAAATCCAGCTCCAGACAAGTGACAAGTGGAGTACCTCAGGGTTCAATCCTGGGACCGCTCTTGTTTGGTATCTACTTCTCTGAAGTACAGGCCAACACTAAGGGACTCTGGATAACAAAGTTCGCAGATGACTGCAAACTAGGAGCCATTATTGAATCCCCAAATGATGTGGATACTCTACAAAAGGGCCTTACAGAAACAGATGCTTGGTGCCAGAGCCATGGGCTCAAGCTCAGTGCCAAGAAATGTATAGTCATCCCCTTTGGGAAAAAACATGTATCCATGAATTACCATATAGGTGGCAGTACACTAAACACCGAAAGTGTGATAAGAGACGTGGACAGTGGTCTCACCTTCGATAACCACATCGCCACAACAGTCAGGAAATCCTTCTATGTGGCACACCTCATCACTAAGGGCTTTTCATCCAGAAAAAAGGAGGCCATTGTCCCACTGTACTCATCCCTCATTAGACCCATTATAGAATACAATGCCCTGTTTGGTATGTACCTCTCAAGACATCTGCAACAACTGGAAAGGCCGCAGAAATACCTCACTAAAAGAATCACAGGCCTAAAGCAGATGCCCTACGCTGACCGCCTTAAAAAACTCCAGCTATACTTTGTCGCATATCGACAACTCAGAGGCGATCTCTGCTTAACATACAAAGCCATGTCAAACCCAGAGCTGTTGGACATGCTACACTTAAAGAAATCCCAATCCCTCAGAGCCACACGCTCCAGGGATCTAAACCTTGTCATCACAATAAACAAAACATGCTGGAGGGATAGGTTCCTGACCCAGAGACTCCCCATACTCTGGAATAGATTGCCCATACATGTCAAGCAGAGTGCCTCTTTGGTCCTCTTCAAAAGGAACCTTGACGATTGGATGGGAGAAAGGAAATTCACCCCGGGGATCACGTCAGTCGCCCTGCTAGACAGGGGTCCAGGGTAGTAAATAGTGTGGGAAAATTAGCCAGGGAATTCTTCTGGCTAGGCTTGTATAGGCCCTAAGGCTGATAGCCTAGTACCAATCTATGAACCTATGAACCTATGAATGAGCTATGTAATGGTTAATTAACAATGACTGGATATGTTAAAAGTGATGTATAATGTTTACATCTACAGTTGTTTTGGCACAGTTTGGAATGTATAATGTTTATAAGTGAGATTGTGTCGCTATGTTTTTTTTTTTTCATTTATATAAATGTAACATGGCCTATGTCACACATGATAATTTAATAAAGATGTTTCTTGTTTAAAAAAAAAATCCCAAATAAATTTAGCATTTCCTACTGTAACATTACCATTAGAATAACTTGTTTTTCTTCCATACACTTTAATGGGGCACCTTGGCTTTGCTTGGTGGTATCCTGTTAAAGGCTATGGACACAACACACATTTTTTTCCTTCCCTGACACCAATAAGGTTATAGTTCACTCCTTTCATCTGTGACATAAGTGTATGGAAAATGGACTTTTTAAAAGTGGATTTCTCCTCCAAATTGCCATTGGAAATGCCCCCTTATGATTTGAGATGCTGTTCAGCAGTTTTTTCACCACATACCATGCTGCAAAGATAAAGTAAAAAATCAAAAAATCACTTTAAATGCTTGAAATCTGTCATTTATGTAGCTCTAACTAGGAAAGGGAGATGAGTGAAAGCCAAAGAAGAATGTTTTTGTAACAGTTTTGATGACTGTTAATGTCAAATAACATTGATAAATCAAGAAACAAAGAAGAGACCAGGTTGCCTGCATTTCTGCTCTTACGTTTAGGATGAATTAAATTAATTAAATGAAGTAAAGCTGTAGTGGAATTGTGATTGGGTCAAATGACATACTGGGATGAGGAGACTGTAAAACATTAGACAGTGAAGCAGCTATGTATTTACAGACTATTCCAGAATTGTGGATATAGGGGTGGTATGGGATGGGTCTGAAATGTGAGTAGTCAGTTAATGGATCACCTTTATATAAGGGTAACATACAAGCGTTTTTCCCAGACAGATGGAACACGACACTCTTGGATAGATCTGTTTATAGGTATTGATATCGGGTAGGCTATAACATCAGTGGCTACTTTTACATATTCTGATGAAAGACTGTCAATGGCTAGGATGGTGTTTCTAGTTTGCAAAAACACCTTTTATGGCTGAAGTCATTACTAGAAAATGGAAAAGGAGTCTGACTTCTGGACAGTCAGTGTGCTACTCATGAGATTATCTTTAATTAGAAAAGTTATAGTTTGGATGAAGTGAATGTTAAATATATATTGGTAGTATATGTATGAGGTATTAATATTCTGAGAAAGGATTTGTCAGATTCTTCAGTGGCATGATCTAATGGTAACACTTTTGATGTGTTCCAATTATAGATTTTTAATGTGAAGATGAATATTTCAGCATTGATGTTTGAGATATTGCATTCTAGGTTGGACTGATGCTCTTTACATGAATATGTTAGGAGTTTAGGCCCTATAGGATAACAGTTTCATGTGAAATGTTGGTGAATACCCAGGATGATATATCTTCTTCAATGAGAATTTGTTTCCTGAGGGAATGTGTAAAGCAATTATGTATAAACCGTTTTGTAGGTTAAGTCTGAGAAACGAAATGAACGGTCCTGCTGTTGGAAGACAGATAACTGAAAGTTATTAGGATGTATGATGGCCACACTTCCAGCTTTGTTACCTTTGTAGTCTGGTCTAAGCATGCTATAGCCTGGTTGTATGATATCAGTTCCAGTGATATGAGGCTTTAGCCAGGTTTCTGTGGCTACAAATATATCAGGGGTGTGGCAAGATATGAAGGCATGTGCATTTTTCACTTTGTTGCAGATGCTCCTAATGATTACTTTAGCAGATTATGAGTATTTTCAGTGAAGCTTGACAGGAATGGGTTGTTATTGTTTGGAGGACTAGATATGTGGATCGCTATCTGATTAGGGTGGATATCAACACAGAGATGTAGTAAGGAAACAACAAACACTGAAAGAAAAACATAGTGATGAACCTCCTCTTAAGTCTGGTGGGAAAAGTTCTAACACAGAGAATAAGAACTTATTTAAAAGTAGAATAAGAACTTGTTTAAAAGTAGACTAGAGACAAGGGAAGCTGAATGGCCAATAAAGTTAAGCGCAGACAAGTATCCAGGTCTAAATGAATGTGCTAACATTAAGTCTTTCCGAAAGAACAAAAGGCTAAAGGTTTTTAAATGAAAGTTCTTGTGCTTCTTTTGTACTTTTGTACTTTTTTATTTCTATTGTGTACATATGCATTACTATTTATGAAGGTTTTAAAAAGCTTTTATAACTGTTTTAGCATTTAAAGTGTTAACTAAAGAACTCAAATAATGAATTAGAGTTTTAAATTGGTAGGTTTTTATATAAAAAAGTGCTTAAAATTTTTGGTTGAAGAGTTTCTAATGAAGTCTTGTTGGATGAAAGCTATATATTAAACTTTGAATGCTAATTCAGTTCTTGGGCTCCTAACTACACTTTTTTCAGTGTTTGTTTGTTTTCTAAGTTGTTATTTTACCACTGGTGGAGCTATCTTATTTTTACAGAGATGTAGTGTTAGAAGGAAGTGTGGGGAAGAACAGAGCCATTTTGTTTTGATTTTAATTTAATTACTATCCTGTGGTTAAGAGCTTTGGGTTTTACATATGTGTCCTTTAACAAGTGTATCTGGGTAATGTTGATAAGGTTATGATGTACTGGAGAGGGTTTTAAGATGCTATTGTTAGAGTAGAGACCTGGGAATTGGTATTTACTATATAGTTTGCATGCAAATAAGTGTGATAAGTTGTTAGATGTGATAACATGTGGAGATAGTTGAGTTACAGTACAGAGATAACTATTGCATAGAAATGAGATAACAGAATTTGACAGTCAATGATAAAAGCAATTATGAGTAAGTTGTATGAAGTAGGTATGTGTATATACATAACAGCAAAGTAATGGTATGTTGTGCTTGGTAAATACAACTCAATTAAGCATTTATTACATATGTAGTGTACTACTGGAGATTATAAGTTATAGTAATGGAGCATGGGACTTCAGTAATGGGGTGTGTGATGACATGGGCAAGTGCCAGCATATCCAGCTGGAGTTTTGTAAAGAATGATATGTCATTTCAACATCAAACTGATTTATACAAGATACTTGTGTAACAAATAATTAGAACTGTATGTCATTTGAATATCAAACTGATTTGTACATATGCTTGTGCTGAAAATGTATTTGTGAGCTTTGCTCATGTTAAAATGTATTAACAGTGCACCCTGCTGAAATGAAGAGAAATGTACATGTATTATTGTAGCTGAATTAAATGTACATGTTTTAATAGAGGATACAGGGACAGCAATGGTTAACCAGCTAGCTTGCTCTAAGAAAAATAAGGAAAATGTAAATGAGTGGTTAAACCATTAAAACATCACCCCACAGTGTTGAATAGGACCAGAGACGCTACGTCTGGGAATAAACCTTTGTTAATTAGCTCAGTAAAGAGAGGGGAAGCCCCAGACATTGCCATAAACATTTAGATGTGTGCTGTAGCTGTCTATGCTGAATTCCTGTCTCAGCTTCAAAAGGGAATACTGTGAGAACCTAGAGTCAGGTGACCAGATGAGGTCATTCTGACAGCCCTCTTAGAAATTACATTTTAGATATTATAAAGAGAAATTTCAGGGTATTGAGCATTCTGTTTGGGGAACCTGACTAGAAAGACCCTCACCTACAGCATCTTGCCTTGTGGTAGTAAGTAACTTAACTAGGGAACAGTAAATTCCCTTAGATTCAGTCAGGAATATAGTGAAGCTTAGTTTAGAGACTGTCTTTCTTAATTGGTATGAGTCTGTCCAGCAATGTTAATTTCAGTATTTTCTGTGATTTGAACTCTGTGGTTCACTGTAAATATATATTCAATATTTTCATGTTCTTTTATTATTTATTATTAAATATATTTAAAACTTTTATTGTGGCCAGTCCTTGTAAAAAGTATATAACCTTTGAGAGTACTTATATTTACTTGGTGATACTGTGGGGGCCACTCCAGAAGGCCTAGCTGTCTTGGTCAACTACTATCATTTGTATTAGTATTAGCTTCATGAAGTAGAATTGGACACCCTTTGTTAAGGGCCTTAGAGTAGCTGATTGTGGAGTGCCTGGTGGTGGTGGTAACTAACCTATAGTCAAGGCAGAAAGGGGACATAGCTAGTAAACCTGTGCCAGTCTTTCCTAGGTGTGTATGTGTGTGTGCGTGTGTGCATGCGTGTGTGTGTGTGTGTGTGTGTGTGTGTGTGTGTGTGTGTGTGTGTGTGTGTGTGTGTGTGTGTGAGCTACTTGGAGCAGGGACATGAAGCACTGGGTTTACAGCGAGGGTGCAGGAGGACTTGACTTGGACACTCGGCTGCGGACCTAACCCTACAGCTGTACCAGTGGGGAGTCTTATTGGGACTGGAGGGAGACAGATATAGAGACATCCAGACCCCAGTCTGAGTGTATTCCCTGTGTGCTCTTAAGGGAAATTGTACTTGATGCAGAGATATCTGCATCTGGAAATACTGAGTGTATCCATTTGTATTCCGAGTGCATGTCCCTCTCCAGTGCCAATGGTGAGGATTCAGGCTTCTTGATTACTGGCCCAGCGTGGGGACGTCACATATTTTTGGCCATCACATATTGGTAGCAGTGGTGGGCATCACAGGGTGTGGGGATAGTTACTAATGTTGTGGTAGGCAGACAAGTATATAATTAAGTCCTGTAGTATTAGGGAGAGGGATTCTGAGTATTGTAGGAGTAATACAGTATTCAATGAGATTTACTCTAGGTAGAAGCTGGAGTTGTGCAAATGACTGGGGAAGGTAAATGAGAGGTATCATGATAGTAATGTTAATATTAGCCAGTGTGGTGGATTGACAGTAAAGTGTGGAAAGATTACTGCTAAAGGGCAGGGAGTTGATAGGAAAGAATAAAGAGATAAAAGCAGTTAACATGGAAGGCAAGGGAAATAGTATGTTATGTTATGTTATGTCATGTCATGTCATGTCATGTCATGTTATGTTATCTGGGCAGAATGCAGTGACACTATGGCTTTCCTTCCCTTGGTCCAGGGAAGTCATAGTGGCACTATGACTTCCCTGGACCAAGATGCCATGCCCTTACTTATAAGTCGAGAGACATAGAATGATAATCCTTACCAGCTTGGACACATGTTGGTTGAAGTCCACGTTACTATTTACATGTGTTCTCAAATCCCTCACTACTGGGTCCACTATTAGGGGTATTTTACCTATGATGTAGATTCACAGGGTGACTTCCCAAAATGTACTATTATAAATTTCTTGGGACTGATTTTTTTAGCTGTGGCTGTGGCACCAGTCATTTGTCTGTGTTAGACCTCTCTGAAATATATTAGTGTCTCGGATGGATTCTAAAGAGAAGTGGGAACAGCACAGAGTCATAAGGGACTCCATTGGTGACTGGCCTCTTTGTGGAAGTGATCTCACTGTCCTGACTCCCTGGGTGCTATATGTGAGCCAGCAAGCTATCCAGCACGTAATATAGGGGATTATGCCTAATTCCATAAGTTTGTTTACAATGCCAGACTGGGGTACTGTATCATCTGCCTTTGCCAGGTTAAACTAGGCAGTATACACTGTTTTACCTTTGTCTATTGCCTTGGTGACCTTTTCAAAAACATCCACAAAGTTTAGTAGGCATGACCAACCTTTGATGAAACTAAACTGGATTGCATCCAGTCTGAAGGTCTCCTATGTCATTGTTAATCGTGTACATGATAATTCATTCCATGGCTTTGCATATAAGACTAGTCAACCTATTGGATGTGTAGTTCCCTGGATCCATTGATGGTCTGACCTTATGAGGGGACTGACCATTCCCATGGCACAATGTTCATTCTGATAGGTCATATTTCAGGCTATTCAGGAAGCATCCTCGGATATTATAAGAGGCTGCAATTTTAGAGTTAGAGAGTGCTGCTAGATAGTAGGAGGGGTTAGGTTGGAATCTGTTTCCTGTGAAGGGGGTTTAAGCTGAATTCATCCACCAGCAGATTCGCTATATCATCTGGCTCAGTGAATGTGTCGCCATTAACCACCAGTTCAGAAAACACTATTGTGTACTGCGTTTGAGGTTTCTGACATAGCTGACAAGACCTTGTGGTTGTCTTTGGCCTGGGAAGCTATCTTGACCTCCAAAGTGGCTTTCTTGGCCTTAATTACCCCTCAAAGTTGTCTGTTTAGTTTGGGTGTTACACCTTCTAATTTTAGCTAAGACTTTTTTTCTTCTATTGTATAACCAGTTTAATTTAGGATCCCCCCAGGGTAGTTTGTTTTTAGAGCTGGTTTTGGACTTACTTCAGGTAGGCACAGCAGCCTCTATGCAGCCACTGACATGGTTGTACACAGTTTCTGTGAACACTTCTGCATAGGCTGCTGTGTTTTCTGGTTTTGGGGGGAATGAAAGTTTTACATGTTATCACTTATAAAAAGTAGTTTGCTTTGGGATAGTTTCTAACTATTACAAGGTTTACTGGGGTTTCTGAGCCTTCTGTGTGGAGTCTGCATGTCCTCCCTGCAGTCGCGTGACGCTAAAGACATGCAGGTAGGTGCGAGCGTGAATGGGCATGCTTTCTTTGAAGGTTGGGCATCGGGCTGGCAACTCGGCACCATAAAAATCCACTACCAATCATGAGCGACCCGGAGTTCCGCTGTGGTGACCCCTAACCAGGAAAAGCCGAAAGACTTTTACTGGGGTTTCTGAACTGATTTTTATTTTGAAGGAGAGAGGTTTGTGATCTGATCTTATCAGAGAAAACATGAGACTGGGGTGGGAGAAGGTTGCAGCATTCTCTTATATTTGTGAGTACCAGGTCCAACATGTTTGAACCTTTAGTGGGCATTTGCAATACTTGGTCTAGGGTGTGTCTTTTTACAAAGTCTGGAAAATCTCTGTGCCTGCAAATTAGAGGCCATTCAGGATTTCTAGTTTATATCTTCTTCTTCTTTTTCTTTTGGCTGCTCCCATTAGTGGTCGCCACAGTGGATCATCTGTTTCCATTTTTTCCTGTCTTCTGCATCTTGCTCTGTCACACCAACCACCTGCATGTCCTCTCTCACCACATCCATAAACCTTATATTTGGCCTTCCTCTTTTCTTCTTACCTGCCAGCTCCATCCATAGCATTCTTCTCCCGATATACCCAGCATCCCTTCTCAGCACATGTCCAAAGCAATGCAATCTTGCCTCTCTGGCTTTGTCTCCAAACCATCCAACCTGATCTGACCCTCTAATATACTCATTTCTAATCTTGTCCATCCCCGTCACACTAGTGCAAATCTTAACATCTTTAACTCTGCCACCCGCAGCTCTGACTCCTGTCTTTTCATCAGTGCCATGTCTCCAAACCATACAACATAGCTGGTCTCACTACCATCTTGTAGACCTTCCCTTTCACTCTTACCAGTACCTGTCTGTCATAAATCACTCCTGACATTCTTCTCCACCCACTCCACTCTGCCTGCACTCTCTTCTTCACCTCTCTTCTACAATCACCATTACTCTGTGCTGTTGATCCCAAGTATTTCAACTCATCCACCTTCACCACCTCTACTCCCTGCATCCTCACCATTCCTTTGTCCTCTCTCTCATTCATACACATACATTCTATCTTAGTCCTGATGACCTTCTTGCCTCTCCTCTCTAGAGCATATATCTACCTCTCCAGGGTCTCCTCACCCTGTTCCCTACTCTTACTACAAATTACAATGTCATCCGCAAACATCATAGTCCACAGGCACTCCGTTTGTCAACCTTGAATGCATCCATCACTACTACCGCAGACCTCACCACTGTCACATTGCCCTTGTACATATCCTGTATCACTCTTACATACTTCTCTGCCACTCCCGACTTCATCATACAATACCACAACTCTAGTTTATATCAAGGTAGCTAAATACCCCCGTGAATAGAGAGTTTGGTTGAAAGATGAGACTCTCCAGTAGGTCTAAGTATGCACTAGGGGTTTCCTGGGACATAGAGGGTGACCTATAGCTTACTACGATATGTTATGGGACTTTGTTTATGGTAATCCGCATGTAAAGAAATTCCAGTGCATCATACCATTTAACCAACCTAGAGGTATGCTTGTTATTGTTATAGACCAAGACACCTCCACCTTTAGCCCCTGTCACTGTGGTTGCTGATCTAAATGTGTGGAAGACATTGAAGCTTTAAACTGCCTGGGTACTCTCTGTGGCTTTACACCATATCTCAGGAACTGCACTGATGCTGGCATTCTCTAGGGTAAGGAGAGCTTGGAGGGAGGGGAGCTTCAAGTTTAAACTCCTGACATTGAGCAGTAACACCCTTAGATTTTCATTGGCCGGTTTTGTTATGTTGGGAGGTTTGTCAATTTGGCATTGTCTAAAAAGGTTCTTTTTGGGAGGACAATGTTTTAGTCAATACTTTAAAGCCTAGACAAGATAGGTGCAGACCATCGTTGTTAAAGCAATGTGTTTTTTATTGGAAAATGGAAACTCAAACAAACTTCTGAACCACACAAAAAGAAACAGACGGCCTGGAAGCTCCCAAAGGGAATCCTAGAAACGAACCAAAATACAATGCAGCAAGTCTGTCAGCCAGATAATAATCCAAATAGTCGAAGTCAAATGAAAGTCTCTGTAAAAAGCCACCAATTTATTTAAGCCTTAAAAATATAGCTTTTCGTCAGTCCCAAGACCAACTTCTTCAGAAATAGTTAAATGTATCTACACCAAGTTACAAAATGGCCACCTTGACCTTTAAACTCTTACATCCATTACATCACTTCCCTTAATTCACCTTTAAAGGGATACAACATCAATACATATAATGAACATTATCCTGTCTCTTTCCTTACTTTAATGATATCACACTAAGATATAAATAAACATTGCAATAAACCATGATTACATTAATAAAACATTTTCTATAAAAAGGGAAAAAAAAAGGGAAAAAAAGTCACTACTGAAATAACACTGATAAAAAATTGATAAAAAATCAATCATACTTTGACCTACAATTGACTACAATTTCTAAACTAAATATAGTGACATAAAATGCATGGATATACACAAAATTTCACAAAATTTCACATAAGCGACATTTTAGACTATAATAAGGGGTGTCAGACAGTCAATGAGACTACCTCTCCAGGCTCTTTAACTTTAATATACATGCTATTGACAGCATGCCATTTAGATCCGGAGGTACAAATGCTCTGAGTCTCAGCTGCCAAAGCAATTCCTTCCTTTCTAACAAAGGTGAATCCATCCCCCTTCCATGCTTAAGGTTAATATGGTCAATTGCCATGAAATTAAAACCATGCTCAGGGTGCTCATGAATATGTTTAGCCAGGGCATTTTCTTCCTTATTCTTCTTTATAGCATAAGAATGTTCGTATATTCGTTGGCATAATTTCCTGTCCGTTTTCCCCACATAAAAACTTGGACAGGAATTACATACTGCTACATATATAACATGGGAACTTTTACAATTGTATCTTCCTTTTACTGTATAAATGCTATTACATATAGGGAGTTTGAGCCCCGTTTTGACAAATCTGCAATATCTACATGAATTACATGTGAACATTCCAGATCTTGTGTTTGTTACTCCCGAATAACCTTCTAAGATATTCTTTAAACCTGGGCCTTTTCTATAGGTAAATTTTACCTGTTGACCTAACTGCTATAACCCATCAAACTCACTGATTGCAACAGCCCAAAATCTTTTAATGATGGAACTTATTCCTGGAGCATCCAAACTATAGGTCATTACAAACCTCATGGACTGATTGATAAACTGAGAATTATTTTCTGACTCATTATGTACATTCAATACCCCCTGATGTGACTCCAAAAGCGGTTGGTAAACACCAGATCTTCTCTTATGTTTTACCTCCATTATCAGCTCTACCAACATGGGGGTCGGGTAGCCTCTATTGGAAAACAATTCTTTAATTCTATCCATTTCCAACAAAAAATCAGCATACAAGGTCACCATCCTAGCCGCTCAGACTAATTGTCCTTTCACGATCGCACGTTTTTGATGGTAAGGATGATTGCTGTCAAAATGCAGGTAGCTATTGGACCATGTAGGTTTACGATAAATCTTGGCCACCATATATCCATTTTCAGATGATTTAATTAACTCGACATCCAAGTAAGTGACCTTATTTTCCTGGTAGTCCCAGGTAAATTTCAAAAAATCAGTTGAACTATTCAAATCATTCACTAAGCTATCAGCTATCTCTCTATTTCCTTCCATGACTATGAAAATATCATCCAAAAACCTTGGATACAGATGTACCCTCTCTGATATAACTGGATGCTTGAACACAAAGTTACTCTCCCATGATGCCAAAACCAAACTGGCTACACTCCCCCCACATGGTGACCCCATCGGGACACCTTTTGTCTGATGATAATATTTCTGATTGAAAGTCACAAAATTACAGGTAAGGATTATGTCCAAAAGTTCTCTCACCATTGAGATCTCCTCTTTGGGGGCACCCCTTGCTAATAACCTTTCCTCTACCCAATCTACCGCAATATCTTGGGGTATTGAAGAAAACAAATCGACCACATCTATGGTGAGGAAAACATCACCTGGTTTAAGGGTTAAAGAATTCACCTTTGTCAAAAAAGACCAGGAATCCCTAGATATATGCTGTTCAAGTTTAACATATTTTTTTAATAAAGTATCGACTACTTTATCTGCTGCATAAGTTATGCTCCCCTTTGCACTTACCAGCTGTCTCATTGGAGGGTGATGGACATCCTTGTGAATCTTGGGGTTACCAAAAACCACAGGTATCCCAGGGGATGCCATTGCTAAATAATTAAAAATACTCTTGTCTATAGACCCATTCATGAACATATCTTCAAAATACATACGGATCCTTGATAAATGCCCATTCAATTCATTCAAGGAAATAGTCGCATAACTTTCCGAAGACAAGATTGTCTCCATTCTCTCATTGTAATCTGCCAACTCCATTACTACTAACCCACCCCCTTTGTCTGGCTGCATCACCCGAACTGAAGAGCCTCTTAGGAGATTCAATGACTCCCACTCTTCCTTCGTGATATTATAATTGGTGGTTGCCCTCATCTCAATGGAGCGACAGATTTCCAATTCGCACATTCTCTCAAAGAGAAACAAAGATGGATGTATAGGGGGGTTAAATGTGCTGGGTATTTGAAAAGGGGTTGCAGTGACTCCTATATTCCCCAACATCAAATTTAAATTACATTTCCTAATGAACAACTTTAAATCCAATAATAACTCTGCCAGATCTGCCCTTTTACTGGGAACAAAGGACATGCCTTTGGCTAACAGATCCACTAACTCCATCAAAAAATGAAAAGAAGAAAAATTGTATATTTTAAAATCCTTCTTAGAATTCAATAGGATTTGTGGCTGTTCATTTTCGGCCATGGAAATGTCTAGTTCTTCTTCATGCGGGTTTTGTTTTTCAGTTGTTTCTTCTCTGGTGATGCCCTTTGGGTCGAGGCAGCCCCTTGAAAAATTGCATCATCTTCCTCAGTATTAATCATGGTGGGCTGGTCTTCCGAATTAATTCTTTCTATCCAAGATTCGGTCATAACTGCTTGGGATGTCATCTTCGGTTTCTTATTAATATTCGGCCCCCCTTCCAGATCACATATCGAAGGTCGGGTCACAGCTGTATACGTGTCTGGGATCAACAAATTTCCTTGAGATTTAGGTGGTCTGGGGTACGCTACCCCTTCTTTATATGCCTTCATTTCTCTATGCAATTTCTGTGTTTTCAACATATTGATCTTGGTCATATGCTGATCTATACTTTTAAATGTCCGCTCGTAATCAAACTTAAAATTGGGAAATTCTAAATCCTTCGTGATTGATGTATTTAATAAATTCAAATCCTTTATTAAAATGTCTATGACGGCTTTATAATGGGAACAAATCAAATTCAGTAATTAGAACCCATGTTTATCAAACAGTTCAATCAAGTCTTTATGGAACTGTGATCCCTCTACCAGTCCTGTCGGGTACTGCCAGGACCTCAGCCCCTTTGGTACCACCTTAGCATGTTCACACTCTTTGAAATATGCAACCTCAAGTTGAAGCTTCCTTAATTTAAATAATTTCTGGTCGAACACTGATAATCTCTCCCCCAAAGGCACCGAAGGTGTAATAGTTTCAACTGACCCCAAGTCACAGTTTGAAAATAAAAAAGGACGATCCACCCACTGAGAAAACGTGTAACTCGACTGCGCATCACCATCACATAATACGTCTGCATTCACATTCACTTTCCCATCTGACAAATTCATAATAGATGACGAAAAAGACCTACCGGCTTGGCCTGGTGGAATACTGTCAGAGGCTAAACCCGAGCCAAAAAGTGGTTGGGAATTAATAGGTTCATGTAATCCAGCAATGTGATGCCATGTTCGTATATACGCTGGCATCATTTCCTGTCCGTTTTCCCCACATAAAAACTCAGACAGGAATTACATACTGCTACATATATTTATGCTATAAAGAAGAATAAGGAAGAAAATGCCCTGGCTAAACATATTCATGAGCACCCTGAGCATGGTTTTAATTTCATGGCAATTGACTATATTAACCTTAAGCATGGAAGGGGGATGGATTCACTTTTGTTAGAAAGGAAGGAATTGCTTTGGCAGCTGAGACTCAGAGCATTTGTACCTCCGGGTCTAAATGGCATGCTGTCAATAGCATGTATATTAAAGTTAAAGAGCCTGGAGAGGTAGTCTCATTGACTGTCCGACACCCCTTATTATAGTCTAAAATGTCGCTTATGTGAAATGTTGTGAAATTTTGTGTATATCCATGCATTTTATGTCACTATATTTATTTTAGAAATTGTAGTCAATTGTAGGTCAAAGTATGATTGATTTTTTATCAGTTTTTTATCAATGTTATTTCAGTAGTGACTTTTTTTCCCTTTTTTTCCCCTTTTTTTAGAAAATGTTTTATTAATGTAATCATGGTTTATTGCAATGTTTATTTATATCTTAGTGTGATATCATTAAAGTAAGGAAAGAGACAGGATAATGTTCATTATATGTAGTGATGTTGTATCCCTTTAAAGGTGAATTTAGGGAAGTGATGTCATGGATGTAAGAGTTTAAAGGTCAAGGTGGCCATTTTGTAACTTGGTGTAGATACATTTAACTATTTCTGAAGAAGTTGGTCTTGGGACTGACGAAAAGCTATATTTTTAAGGCTTAAATAAATTGGTGGCTTTTTACAGAGACTTTCATTTGACTTCGACTATTTGGATTATTATCTGGCTGACAGACTTGCTGCATTGTATTTTGGTTCGTTTCTAGGATTCCCTTTGGGAGCTTCCAGGCCGTCTGTTTCTTTTTGTGTGGTTCAGAAGTTTGTTTGAGTTTCCATTTTCCTTGAGTTTGAGATGGAAACACAGGCTGGCGCTTCTTTGGGTATCCAAAATACGGCGGAGGCTGGAAATTTGACAGCACTTATAAGTCTTTTGACTGATAAAGTAGAGAATCTTTCGCAATGCGTGGATTTTGTGCTGGGAGCATCGCAATCATTAACTGATACCCACCACAAGCCTGGATTACATGAACCTATTAATTCCCAACCACTTTTTGGCTCGGGCTTAGCCTCTGACAGTATTCCACCAGGCCAAGCCGGTAGGTCTTTTTCGTCATCTATTATGAATTTGTCAGATGGGAAAGTGAATGTGAATGCAGACGTATTATGTGATGGTGATGTGCAGTCGAGTTACACATTTTCTCAGTGGTTGGATCGTCCTTTTTTATTTTCAAACTGTGACTTGGGGTCAGTTGAAACTATTACACCTTCGGTGCCTTTGGGGGAGAGATTATCAGTGTTCGACCAGAAATTATTTAAATTAAGGAAGCTTCAACTTGAGGTTGCATATTTCAAAGAGTGTGAACATGCTAAGGTGGTACCAAATGGGCTGAGGTCCTGGCAGTACCCGACAGGACTGGTAGTGGGATCACAGTTCCATAAGGACTTGATTGAACTGTTTGATAAACATGGGTTCAAATTACTGAATTTGATTTGTTCCCATTATAAAGCCGTCATAGACATTTTAATAAAGGATTTGAATTTATTAAATACATCAATCACGAAGGATTTAGAATTTCCCAATTTTAAGTTTGATTACGAGCGGACATTTAAAAGTATAGATCAGCATATGACCAAGATCAATATGTTGAAAACACAGAAATTGCATAGAGATATGAAGGCATATAAAGAAGGGGTAGCGTACCCCAGACCACCTAAATCTCAAGGAAATTCGTTGATCCCAGACACATATACAGCTGTGACCCGTCCTTCGATATGTGACCGGGAAGGGGGGCCGAATATTAATAAGAAACCGAAGATGACATCCCAAGCGGTTATGACTGAATCTTGGATAGAAAGAATTAATTCAGAAGACCAGCCCCTCATGATTAATACTGAGGAAGATGATGCAATTTTTCAAGGGGCTGCCTCGACCCAAGGGGCATCACCAGAGAAGAAACAACTGAAAAACAAAACCTGCATGAAGAAGAACTAGACATTTCCATGGCCGAAAATGAACAGCCACAAATCCTATTGGATTCTAAGAAGGATTTTAAAATATACAATTTTTCTTCTTTTCATTTTTCGATGGAGTTAGTGGATCTGTTAGCCAAAGGCATGTCCTTTGTTCCCAGTAAAAGGGCAGATCTGGCAGAGTTATTATTGGATTTAAAGTTGTTCATTAGGAAATGTAATTTAAATTTGATGTTGGGGAATATAGGAGTCACTGCAACCCCTTTTCAAATACCCAGCACATTTAACCCCCCTATACATCCATCTTTGTTACTCTTTGAGAGAATGTGCGAATTGGAAATCTGTCGCTCCATTGAGATGAGGGCAACCACCGATTATAATATCACGAAGGAAGAGTGGGAGTCATTGAATCTCCTAAGGGGCTCTTCAGTTCGGGTGATGCAGCCAGACAAAGTGGGTGGGTTAGTAGTGATGGAGTTGGCAGATTACAATGAGAGAATGGAGACAATCTTGTCTTCGGAAAGTTATGTGACTATTTCCTTGAATGAATTGAATGGGCATTTGGCAAGGATCCATATGTATTTTGAAGATATGTTCATGAATGGGTCTACAGACAAGAGTATTTTTAATTATATAGCAATGGCATCCCCTAGGATACCTGTGGTTTTTGGTAACCCCAAGATTCACAAGGATGTCCATCACCCTCCATTGAGACAGCTGGTAAGTGCAAAGGGGAGCATAACGTATGCAGCAGCTAAAGTAGTCGATACTTTATTAAAAAAATATGTTAAACTTGAACAGCATATATCTAGGGATTCCTGGTCTTTTTTGACAAAGATGAATTCTTTAACCCTTAAACCAGGTGATGTTTTCCTCACCATAGATGTGGTCGATTTGTATTCTTAAATACCCCAAGATATTGCGGTAGATTGGGTAGATGAAAGGTTATTAGCAAGGGGTGCCCCCAAAGAGGAGATCTCAATGGTGAGAGAACTTTTGGACATAATCCTTACCTGTAATTTTGTGACTTTCAATCAGAAATATTATCATCAGACAAAAGGTGTCCCAATGGGGTCACCATGTGGGGGGAGTGTAGCTAATTTGGTTTTGGCATCATGGGAGAGCAACTTTGTGTTCAAGCATCCAGTTATATCAGAGAGGATACATCTGTATACAAGGTTTTTGGATGATATTTTCATAGTCATGGAAGGAAATAGAGAGGTAGCTGATAGCTTAGTGAATGATTTGAATAGTTCAACTAATTTTTTGAAATTTACCTGGGACTACCAGGAAAATAAGGTCACTTACTTGGATGTTGAGTTAATTAAATCATCTGAAAATGGATATACGGTGGCCAAGATTTATCGTAAACCTATGTGGTCCAATAGCTACCTACATTTTGACAGCAATCATCCTTACCATCAAAAACGTGCGATCGTGAAAGGACAATTAGTCTGAGCGGCTAGGATGGTGACCTTGTATGCTGATTTTTTGTTGGAAATGGATAGAATTAAAGAATTGTTTTCCAATAGAGGCTACCCAACCCCCATGTTGGTAGAGCTGATAATGGAGGTAAAACATAAGAGAAGATCTGGTGTTTACCAACCGCTTTTGGAGTCACATCAGGGGGTATTGAATGTACATAATGAGTCAGAAAATAATTCTCAGTTTATCAATCAGTCCATGAGGTTTGTAATGACCTATAGTTTGGATGCTCCAGGAATAAGTTCCATCATTAAAAGATTTTGGGCTGTTGCAATCAGTGAGTTTTATGGGTTATAGCAGTTAGGTCAACAGGTAAAATTTACCTAAAGAAAAGGCCCAGGTTTAAAGAATATCTTAGAAGGTTATTCGGGAGTAACAAACACAAGATCTGGAATATTCACATGTAATTCATGTAGATATTGCAGATTTGTCAAAACGGGGCTCAAACTCCCTATATGTAATAGCATTTATACAGTAAAAGGAAGATACAATTGTAAAAGTTCCCATGTTATATATGTAGCAGTATGTAATTCCTGTCCGAGTTTTTATGTGGGGAAAACGGACAGGAAATTATGCCAACGTATATACGAACATTCTTATGCTATAAAGAAAAATAAGGAAGAAAATGCCCTGGCTAAACATATTCATGAGCACCCTGAGCATGGTTTTAATTTCATGGCAATTGACCATATTAACCTTAAGCATGGAAGGGGGATGGATTCACCTTTGTTAGAAAGGAAGGAATTGCTTTGGCAGCTGAGACTCAGAGCATTTGTACCTCCGGGTCTAAATGGCATGCTGTCAATAGCATGTATATTAAAGTTAAAGAGCCTGGAGAGGTAGTCTCATTGACTGTCCGACACCCCTTATTATAGTCTAAAATGTCGCTTATGTGAAATTTTGTGTATATTCATGCATTTTATGTCACTATATTTATTTTAGAAATTGTAGTCAATTGTAGGTCAAAGTATGATTGATTTTTTATCAATTTTTTATCAATGTTATTTCAGTAGTGACTTTTTTTCCCTTTTTTCCCTTTTTTTAGAAAATGTTTTATTAATGTAATCATGATTTATTGCAATGTTTATTTATATCTTAGTGTGATATAATTAAAGTAAGGAAAGAGACAGGATAATGTTCATTATATGTAGTTGTATCCCTTTAAAGGTGAATTAAGGGAAGTGATGTCATGGATGTAAGAGTTTAAAGGTCAAGGTGGCCATTTTGTAACTTGGTGTAGATACATTTAACTATTTCTGAAGAAGTTGGTCTTGGGACTGACGAAAAGCTATATTTTTAAGGCTTAAATAAATTGGTGGCTTTTTACAGAGACTTTCATTTGACTTCGACTATTTGGATTATTATCTGGCTGATAGACTTGCTGTATTTTATTTTGGTTCGTTTCTAGGATTCCCTTTGGGAGCTTCCAGGCCGTCTGTTTCTTTTTCTGTGGTTCAGAAATGTGTTTTTTATTGATTTGCTAATCTGGAGAGATTCCAATGGGTGGGACTTATCATCATAAAGTAAAGGTAATCAGAAAGCCAGTTTTTACTATTTCAAATAATGATATATAAAACAAATGACAAATATAAAACAAGAATGTAAAGAAAGTACATGGCACCCACAAGCATATTTTTGTTACAGAATGCATCAACAGGACAAACTGCAGTATTTCCAGCTATGGCATTTGGCTTTGCTACAGTACTACAGAACACAGGATGAAAAAGTACTGCTTTGAATATAACAGAAGTGGTCTTGGTGAATTTTAATTGTTTAACGTTCAGCAGGCTGCAGGATTATAACAGCAATTAACTATACACGAGTGCTATAATCTTATTTTAGCAGCTTAACAGTACACACAACAAATCTCCATTATGTTTTTATAAGGTTATAGGTATAAAAAAGCAGTCCATTTCATCATACAATTTTTGAATTTGCTATTGTAAGGTCCTAGGGATTTATATTAGGCTAAAAATACCTGTGAGTCTCTGAGTGCAATTTATAGGTTCATAGACCTTTACAAACCTAGCCAATACATCCTGATTTACCCAGTATATGACCACTAGGGACAAGAGGAAGGCATGGGTTTGTGCCTATGCTTTGGTAATTTTAGATTTTACAGACTGGCCCTATCCATAAAGGACACAGGTGCCATCCCAGATGTGAATTTATGGTTCCACATCAATTGATCCAGAATGGCTTTGAAAAGTGTCAGGGAGGACCTCTGCTTCATGTGAATAGGAAGCCTGTTTCAAAGTAGTGGCAATCTCTGAGACACATACTATTCTTTTTGGCACACTGACTACGTTCAGATCCCTGGAATAGGCAACTCTCATGTTGTTTATCTTTTAGATATGCAGGAGCAGCTCCATCAGGGCTGGATGTGTGAGCACCTTGTAGGTTAGACACAGGTCACCCCTTAACATTTGGTAGGAGACAGAGTGAAGAGGAAGGGCTTTCATACGATTCCACATAAGACATATTATTTTACCCTGTATTTGTTTTGTGAGGAACCTTTCAGGTCGCTCCAGCTATTGAAGGTGTCTGGACAAGTACACTCCAAATGGCTCATTGTACTCAATTATTGCTTTAATAAGGGCTGTGTACAGTGGGACTATAATATCCCTGGATCTGGAAGCCATACCTTTACTTATAATTTGTGCCACATAGAATGACTTCCTTACCACTGTGGATACATGACAGTCAAAGTTCAGGCTACTGTCTAGCTGGATACCCAGATTCCTTACCTCTGAGTCTACTTTTAGGGCCATGTTGTCACTGTTGTAGTTATCAGGGGTATTTGTTTTCCCAAAGGTACAATAATGCATTTCTTTGTGTTTAGTTTCAGGATGTGGTTTTGACCCCAATCATTTGTCTGGTTTAGACCTTTCTGAAGGATATCTATATCACTAGGGGATTCAGTGATTGCCCCCAGCTTACAGTTATCTGTAAACTTTGTCATCCACAGGAGTGGTCCCAGAAGTGAGACCTGTGGCACATCACTAGTAACTAGCCACTTACTGGAACTTGAATCGCCAACTTTAACCACATGTGTCCTGTCCTTCAGTCAATTGGCTAGCCATCTTTTGTTGTAGGGATGTATGCCCAGTTCTGTGAGTTTATTTATAACACCTGAGTGGAGTATTGTGTCAAATGCTTTAGCTAGGTCAAGGTACATGGTATGCACTGCTTTACCTTCAACCATGGTCTTAGTAACTTTCTCAAAGAAGTTCACCAGGTTTAGCAGGCATGACCTACCCTTAAAGCAGAACTGGGTCAGGTTCATTGTTTGAACGTTTCCTATGTCTTTGTTTATCAAGTGCATGATTATTCTTTCCATGGCCTTACAAACAAGATTAGTCAATCTTATGGGTCTGTAGTTATGTGAGTCAGTTGACGGTCCACCCTTATACAGGGGTATGAGCATAGCTGTTCTTCGCTCTGGCAGATCAAAGTCTTTCCGTAGGCTATGGTTAAATAGCAATACTATTAGGCTTGCTAGGTCACTATTCAAATTATTTAAGAGGCAACCTGGTATATCATTGGTCCTCATTGATGCCATGTTTTTAGCTTTGGAGATTGCTTTCTGTAGTGAGAATTGATGGAGGAGTGGCAGAGGGTATTACGTGAGGGAGAATGGGTGGTGATGGGGGAGTGAAGTTTAAGCTAAACATATCGGCCAGCAGATAAGCTAAGTCAGATGGTTGGGTGTAAGAGGTGCTGTTCATAACTAATTCTGCTCAACTTTAGGTGTTGCCCTTAAGACTGCAGACATAGCTAAAAAATGTCTTACGGTTATCCTTAGCTTTAGAGGCTATTTTCATCTCAAAGTCAGCTTTCAGAAACTTTACTAGTTCCCTGATCTGCTTATTTAAACTAATGAGGGATGTATTGCTCTGTTGTGCACATTCCATCTTACTTCTTAACAGGGTTTTCTTTTTTGTTGTATAATTTGTTAAGACCACACGTCCATCGGGGAGGCTTGTTTTTCCTATTTGACTTGGGCATATTTTGGCTTGGTACTGCCATTTCTATGCAATTGTTTATGTGGTCATACATGGCTTTAGTGTCCTGCTCTGCATATGCTGCTCTGTTTTCAGGACTGAGGGGGTTTGGAATCTAGCTATGATATCACTTAACAGAGATTAATTGGTCTTAGAAAAGTTTTTAAAGTTCTTGCAGTTTGGTGGGGACTCAAGACTTACCTTAATTTCCAAGGAGACCGCTTTGTGATCTGATCTTACCAGTGAAGACATCATACATGTTGGGGGGGGGGGGGGTGCAGCACTCTCTTATACTTGTGAGTATCAGATCAAGGATATTTGTTCCCCTGATAGGAGTGCAAACAAGCTGCTCCAGGGTATTTGTATTTACAAAGTCTAGAAATATTTCAGCCTGTGTGTTAGTGGCCATGTATGCTTCCCGGTTAAAAGAGGTTTAATTAAAATCACCCATGAGTATGGTATTAGGCTGTGAATGATTCAAGTAGCTCTAGGTAAGATGTGTGGGTATCCAGGTTCACGGAGGGGGATACCTAGCTAGCAAGAAATTGGTAGTTGTTTTTCCCATAGATAACTGGTCAGGGAGTAGCTCTAACATGTCATGTGGTTAGAACAGTCTTGAGGTGAGATTATCCTTTATGTCATATGTTCATAGGTGTGTAGTAGGCCAATGGCACTGGAGCCTTTACAAGCCTAGCCCATAGAAGTGCCCTGGCATCATGCCACCATTAGTTCCCGGTGCCTCTATCAAGTAGAGCCACTGGAGTGATCCCCAGGTTGAACTTTCTATTTCCCATTCACTCATCAAGATTTCACTTGAAAAGGGCCAGTAAAGTGCTCTGCTTGACATGTATGGGAAGTCTATTCCAGAGCATGGGCAGTCTCTGAGTTATGAACTTGTCCCTACAGCATGTTCTGTTGATTGTGGTAGTGAGGTTGAGGTCCCTGGAGTGTGTGGTGTGGAGGGATTGGGATTTCTTTAGGTGTAACATTTCTAACAGGGCTAGATCAGACATGGCTTTGTAAGTCAAGCAGAGATTGCCTCTTAATAGACTATATGAGACAGAGGAAAGTTGAAGTTTTTTGAGTCTGTCCATGTAGGGCATGTGTTTAAGGCATAGGATCCTCTTTATGAGGTACTTCTGTGGCCTTTCCAGCTGTTGTAGGTGTTTAGTAAGGTACATGCCAAATGGGGCATTATACTCTATGATTGGTCTAATGAGGGAGGAATAGAGAGAGGTGATGACCTCTTTCTTCCTGGATGCAAAACCCTTGGTAATGAGATGTGCCACATAGAAGGACCTTCTGACCACAGTGGCAATGTGGTGGTCGAAGGAGACGTTGCTGTCAACCTGTGTCCCCAGAGCTCTTATAATTCCTTCAGTGTTCAGTGGGCTACCATCAATGTGGTAATTAGTGGGAACTGAGTTTTTCCTAAAGGGAATGACAACGCATTTTTTGGCATTAAGTTTAAGGCCATGGTTTCGACACCAGTCATTGGTCTCAGTGAGGTCTTTCTGTAGGATGTCTACATCACTTGGGGAGTTAATAATGGCTCCCAGCTTGCAATCGTCGGCAAACTTAGTCAGCCAGAGTCCCTCTGTGTCGGCCTGGATGTCTGAGAAGTAAATGCCAAACATGAGAGGACTTTTCACGCTGTGGGTTCTATCTATGAGCCAGTTTGCAACCCACCTAGTGATATAGGGGTGATGCCTAGTTTGGTGAGTCCATCAATAATTCCTGAGTGGGGAATGCTGTCAAAGCCCTTGGCCAGATCGAGGTAGGCTGTATGAACTGCCTTGCCCTCAACCACAGCTCTGGTGACTGACTCAAAGATGTCAACCAGGTTGAGAAGGCATGATCTAACCTTCACAAAACCAAATTGTGTGGGATCCAGAGTTTGGAGATTCCCTATATCCTCGTTAATTAGGTTCATCACCATTATATTGGGTGACTTCAACTACCCAAACATAGACTGGGAGCACTACTCAAGCCCCAACACCCTCGCCCAACGGTTCCTAGAATTTATAAACTCAAATGCTATGGAACAACTGGTCACCACTCCCACAAGAGGGGAAAACATATTGGACCTGATCATCACCAACATGGGGACTCTATGTTCCATACCACAGGTATACCCCTCATTGGTAATATCTGACCATAAATTAATCTCACTGGACATCCATATCCCGTCCCCACCCCAGCCAAGGAAACCACTGTGAAGAACTTCTCAAAAGCAAACTTCACACTTCTCAAACCCGAGGTGGAATCCTTCAAAGCCCCCGGGCCAGTGGAAAATATGGCCCAAACCGCAGAATCCTTTACAAAGTAATTCTATAGACACCTACAGGAATGCATGGATCATGCTATCCCAAATAAAACCAAGACTCACTCCTCCAAAGGCAGGAGACCTGTCTGGTGGACCCCAGCCATAAATAAGCTGTACAACAGAAGGATGAAGCTACTACATGATAGAGCAAAATCCCAAAAAGGGAAGGCATCTCTGATCAGTACTAGCAAGAAACTACGATCCCTCATAAAATCATCTAAGGCCAGCTTCGAAAGAAAAATTGAACAAGACGCTAAAGATAATCACAAGGCCTTCTTTAGTTATGTCTGGAACCTGGGTGGCAACTCCCAGATATGCTCTGAGTTAGTGCAAAATGACAAAAAATACACTGAACCCACAGACATTGCCAACATCCTGGCAGACAGGTTCAGTGCAAACTCCCCCACCCTTCCCCCCCAAAAGAGCAAATGTCTATCCCAACAGAGTGTAGCCTCCCTGACATCACAGATGCACAGGTGAGAGCTGCCCTCTCCAAAGCAAAAAACACAGCATCAGTGGATCCGGATGGTGTCCCGGGCTGCATCTTACATGAGCTCCAAGAAGAATTGAACCCTCACATAAAGTCACTGTTCAATCTCATCCTTACTACAGGATATGTACCCAAGGAATGGTGTACAGCAACAGTGGTCCCACTCCACAAAGGTGGTGCCACAACGGACCCCGGAAACTATCGCCCTATAAGCCTGACTAGCCTGGCCTGCAAAGCTATGGAGTGTATCATCATGGAACTCATCAACAAAGACATTGGGAACCTCCAAACACTGGATCCTACCCAATTCGGCTTTGTTAAGGGCAGATCTTGTCTCTTGAACCTGGTCGACTTCTTTGAAATAATCACCAAGGCCATAGATGAAGGGAAGGTAGTCCACACAGCCTACCTGGACCTCGCAAAAGCCTTCGACACAATACCCCACTCGGGCATCATAAATAAGCTCACCAGCTTATATATCAACCCCTATGTCACAAGATGGGTTGCAAACTGGCTCAGGGATAGAACCCACATGGTCAGAATTGCAGGTGCCATGTCAGACTCTAAACCAGTTACAAGTGGCGCCCCACAAGGCTCAGTCCTGGGACCTCTCTTGTTCGGTATATATTTCTCTGAGGTACAGGCTAACACAGGAGGACTATGGCTGATCAAGTTTGCAGATGACTGCAAACTGGGTGCCATAATCGACTCGCCGACTGACACAAGCATCCTCTAAAAGGGTCTCATAGAGACGGATAACTGGTTCCAGAGCCATGGCCTAAAGCTAAATGCCAAAAAGTGCATAGTCATCCCCTTTGGGAAAAACAAAGTGCCCACAAATTACCACATAGGTGGTAATCCATTAAGTACTGAAGAAGTAATTAGGGATTTGGAGACCCAAGTTGATAGTAATCTCTCCTCTGACAATCACGTTGCCAAAGTGGTTAGAAAGACCTTCTATATAGCCCACCTTATCACGAAAGGGTTTACATCTAGATCAAGAGAGGTCATTGTGCCCCTCTACTCATCACTCATCTGGCCCATAATTGAATACAGTGCCTCATTTGGGATGTACCTTACCCGACACCTGCAGCAACTGGAAAGACCCCAAAAGTACCTCACCAAGAGGATCAAGGGACTCAAACAGATGCCCTACGCAGTAAGGCTAAAGAAACTCCAGCTCTACTCAGTTGCTTACCGCCTACTCAGAGGCGATCTGTGCCTGATGTATAAAGCCATGTCCAACCCAGAATTAATGGACATGCTCCACCTCAGGAAATCCAAATACCTTAGAGTTACACACTCCAGGGACTTAAACCTCAGCACAGAAATAAATAGGACATGCTGGAGGGACAGATTCATATCCCAGAGGCTCCCCTCACTCTGGAACAAAATCCCAATCCATGTTAGGCAGAGCCCCTCAATGACCCTCTTCAAGAGAAATCTTGACGAGTGGATGGGAGATCGTAGGTTTACATGAACCAACCAAACGAAACTGGAGAGCTGCAACAAATTTATTCCGGTACCTTGGCTGAGTGCCTTCAAAGGAATAAAACATTCAACTTTTTTGCAGTTTATATATTAAGCATAACATCAATTAAATAATTAATCAATTACACAATAAAGTGAAGTTAAGTTAAGTTAAAGAGACATTGCATATGTAAAAAGCATTAACTAAATAAGTATAAATCCCAATGCAAAATACATACAATATATGGATAAAAATTACCAAAGGCGCATCACAAAACATACTATATAATAATTTGATTTCATTTAATCAAATCGTGAGATTAATTTCTAAATTCATACCCCTTGGTTTTAAAGTGCTGAACTTCAAGATAAATCTACTTTCAAGATTCAAAAGGTTCTGTAAATAGTTACCAGTACCAGATACAGGCTTGGCTAAAGCACAAAAAAATAAGGAGTCCATAACACCATTATGAACTGTGTTAAAATGTTCAGAAATTGGACTATCAATTCCAGCATTTCTAACATCACCCATGTGTTCCAAAATACGTATTTTTAATTGGCGTTTTGTTTGGCCAATATAATATTTAGTAGGAACACAATCACAGCCAATAATATAGACTACCCCACATGACTTACAATTAAAGTAATTCTGGGCAATGTATTTCACCCCATTAATAATACTACCCGATAAATTCTTAACATTTTTGCAAATTTTGCATTTGCCACATCTAAACATACCATGAGGCAGAGTAACCATCCCCGAACCTACATCACTAGGACTGGACCTGAATTTCAAAATTTCCTTAAGATTAGCATATCTCCCATAGGAGAAAGAAACATTTTGTGGAAATAAATGACCTATCTCCTCATTTTTACAAACAATAGGCCATAAAAAATCTACAGCATCTTTCATCATTTTAGAAAAAGGAGAAAATTTTGTAACAAAAAATATACTGTCATTGCCATCAGACACAAGTTCATGATCTTTTGAAAAGTTCAAAGAAACTTTATTAGTCCTATAGCTAACCCTATTAAAATTTACTAATCTATCAACACTGTTTTTAATTAACTTTTCTGAATAACCTCTGAACCTTAATCTATGTCTAACATTTTCAAATTCCAAATTCAAAAAAATGCTTTCAGAGGTGTGTTCCTGAGTACGTTTAAATTCCCCAAACGGGAGTGCCTCAATCAAGTGTGCAGGATGCGCACTACTCGTATGTAAAAAATTATTACAGGCTGTATCTTTCCTAAATGGTCTATATTGAACTAACTCATTTTCATCAACGTACAATAAAATATCCAGAAATTGGATTGTATGAGAATTCACAGTGTACGTAAATTCTAAACCAAACTTGTTCTGATGCAAACTTTCCACAAATGTATCAAATTCCAATCTATCTCCTTTGCAGATAAAGATCAAATCATCAATATATATGTAATAAGAGAGAACATTTTTCCGGAAAAAATCTAAAGTATATAAAAAATTAATTTCAAAATATGACATACACAGGATGGCATAAGTGGGGGCAAAATTAGCCCCCATGGCAGTCCCCTCTTTCTGTAAAAATATTTTTTGATCAAAAAGAAAATAATTATGGGTAAGTGCAAACTCTAGTAGTGAAATAATAAAAGAAGTACGTGGACCCTCTCCTAAATTTTTTCAATTGCTTCCAAACCAAATTTTGTTTTTATACTGGTATAAAGTGCCTTTACATCTACAGTAGCCCAATACAAAGTTTTTTCCCATTTAAAGTCTTTAATAAGATGACAATACTGATTTGTATTACTAATGTGAGAGGCTACATTTCTTAGCTCTTTTTTAAGGATGCTATCTAAAAATATACCTACATGTTCCAAAAAACCTCCACAACAAGATACAATGGGGCGACCCAAAGGATCTCATAAATTTTTATGTATTTTGGGAAGTGCATAGAACATAGGGTCCTTAGGATTAACAATAAACAACTTTTTAACATCCTTCTTATTCAAAAAACCCAGCCTCTCACCCCTTTCTAGTATTTCTAAAAGTGCTGAATTAAATTCACCAATCGGATTATTAGGTAATTCCACATAAGTACAGTCATTACATAAGAGGTCATAATTCATTTTTAAATAGTGACATCTTTCCATGATGACCCTTGTCAGCTGTGCAAAAAATATATTTCCTAGAAACTGTTTTCATTTCCTTCAATGCCAACCATTCAGGCTTAGTAAGATTAAATTTAATATACTTTTTTAGAAATACAGCATATTCACTTTCTATTTTTTTGCACAGAACATCTTCAAAAACCTTCAAAATAAAGGAACTTTTTGGAGGGTAAAAAGAACTGCAGATAGGCAAACGAGGCACTATAAGTTTGCCATAGCCAGTAACAAAACGCTCAGAATCCTCAGAAACACTCATAGAATCAAAAGTACCATCACCACCATTGCAAATAATATCAACATCACAATCAGAAAATTCCCCTGTATTGTATTCATACAGAGAAAGATCCATTAAAGGATCATTCTGAATTGACAAATCACCACTAATAAAAGCAGAACTGATATCAGAATCAACATTATTGGCGCTCCCATCTTGTGCAATGTTGTCAAAATGCATGTTATTTAATTCAAAAAACACTTTCAAATGAAGCTTCCTACAAAACCGTTTGACATCCAACAGAAGTTCCGAAAGCGCAGGTATCCTAGTCGGAACAAATTTACTGCCTTTCTTTAGTACTAACAACATATCAGAACTAACAGTTAAGTCACTCAAATTGACAATATGAATGGCATTTTCATTACTTTGCGCACAAGCGCCATTGTTTAAACTAAAGTCTTGTAAAGCAGAAACAGGAAAAACAGGAACATGAACAAAGTCCAACAAATTAGCACTACTGGTATCTTCGGTTACGACCCTTTTGGCGCGACTTACGTTTGAAACCTTGGCGAAAGTTCCATCTACCTGAATCTTCTATGTCAGAAGTAGTCCCAGTGTCATCTGTAATATCCACTCTTTCGAAAGAGACACTCTTTTTACTTCCAGCTGTATCCGACGATGAGACTGACAAGTCACGGCCACTACGTGAACTACGTGAACCCGCTTCTGCTCCCTTCGCTTGGAACAAACCATTTCTCCGTTTACGCTGCCAAGAATAGATCAAATTCTTTTTAAAGTCATTAACATCCCTGTTCAGTTTTTTCTTCTTTCTTAAAATAACATCTGCTTCTACTTTAGAGACTTCATCATTAATATTCTTCATAGCAGAAAAAAATGCTGAATTAGGATATTCATCAGCTAGGCTGGCCTCACCTTCTGCAATTTGTGTTTGGATCAACCCCAAACTTCTCCGGTTACGTTTAATTAAAATCTTTAGCCAGCTAAGGGAGCACTGTAATGAAGCTGCCTTCCATTCTTCTAAATAAACTGTCTCATCATCCGAAAATTTATAAGCAGGTAATTTGTCAATTCTCAGACCTCTAGGTGTGATTGAAAGTTTAACATATTTCTCCAACAACCGAATATCGTAAAATAAAGAAGTTTCTAACTCTTAATTTTTTCAAGTCTTCGAACTTTTTATCAAAAGTGTTATTACCAGATATAGTCCATGGATCGAATTGAGCCAACTTGTCCTCCCTTTCTTTGACCAAGTTAGCAAACAGCAACCCATTGCCATTTAAAGTAGACATAATGAAACATCCAGTCTCTTGAAGCAAATTAAGGAAACCAACAACATACGAATGAATGAACCAACCAAACGAAACTGGAGAGCTGCAACAAATTTATTCCGGTACCTCGGCTGAGTGCCTTCAAAGGAATAAAACATGCAACTTTTTTGCAGTTTATATATTAAGCATAACATCAATTAAATAATTAATCAATTACACAATAAAGTGAAGTTAAGTTAAGTTAGAGACATTCTTAGTATAAATGCATATGTAAAAAGCATTAACTAAATAAGTATAAATCCCAATGCAAAATACATACAATATATGCATAAAAATTACCAAAGGCGCATCACAAAACATACTATATAATAATTTGATTTCATTTATACTTATTTAGTTAATGCTTTTTACATATGCATTTATACTAAGAAGTCTCTTTAACTTAACTTAACTTCACTTTATTGTGTAATTGATTAATTATTTAATTGATGTTATGCTTAATATATAAACTGCAAAAAAGTTGAATGTTTTATTCCTTTGAAGGCACTCAGCCGAGGTACCGGAATAAATTTGTTGCAGCTCTCCAGTTTCGTTAGATCGTAGGTTTACCCCTGGGATCTCTTCTGTGTCCCTACTACACAGAGGCACAGTAAACTAACCTTAAAAGGGCTATCTTCTGTGACCTACTATACAGAGGCACAGTCAACTAATCTAAAAGGGTGGCAAAAGCCAAACACACTCTGGCTAGACTTATAAATGCCCTAGGGCAGATAGTCTAGTATCAACCTATGAACCTATGAACCTAGGATGATAATGCGCTCCATAGCGTTACATATCAGACTCATCAGGCTAATGGGGCAATAATTCCCAGGGTCTGTAGTTGCTCCCCCTTTATGTAGAGGGATGACTGTAGCAGTGCACCATTCTGTTGGGACAAAGCCTGAGGTGAGGCTGTGATTGAACAGGGCACACAGGTGTGGTGCCAGTTCACTTTGTAGTTCATGTAGAACAAAGCCAGGGATATTGTTGGGTCCCATGGAAGCTGTACTCTTGGCCTTGGACAATGCAGTTTTATCCTGTGCTGCAGTAATGCTGGGTGCCTGGCATTCTTCCAGTATTGTGATTGGTCCTTTGGGGGAAGAGAGGGGGGTAAAGTTGCCACTGAATCTGTCAACCAGTATGTTGGCAATATCTGTTGGCTCAGTATAAGAGGTACCATTGTGCAGTAACTCAGAGCTAATCTGGGTAATGCCGTGGAGAGTCTTGATATAACTGTAGAAGGCTTTGTGATTGTTTTTAGTGCTTACTGCAATTCTGTCTTCATAGCTAGTTTTAGAGGTTTGGATGAGGGATCTCAACGTTTTGTTGAGTCTAATAAGGGAGATTTTCCATTCTTGGGACTCCACCTTTTTCTGCAACAGTTTCTTCCTTCTGTTGTAGAGTTTGTTAATGACAGGGGACCACCAGATTGCCTTCCTCTTTTTTGGAGGAGAGCATCTTGGTTCTGTTGGGTATGGCTAGTTCCATGCATTTATGTACGTCTTCATATAGTGCACTGGTGTATGATTCGGTGGTCATGCACCTATTTTCCATTTGCATGGGTGCCGGGAAAATTAGCCACCTCTGTTTTTAGGAACCCAAAGTCAGCTTTGGAGAAGTTTTTCATGGTGTTACCTTTGCTGGTCGTGTGGATAAGATGTGGATTTCCAATGGTAATTAGATTGTGGTCGGATCTAACCAGGGAGGAAATGACTACTGGTGCTGAGCAATGGTTGCCCATGTTAGTAATAACCAGGTCAAGGATGTTGCTTCCTCTAGTGGCGGTAAGAATGAGCTGGTCCCGCACACTGGAATTAATTAATTCCAGGAAGCGTTGGGCAAATGTATTGGTGCATGAGTAGTTTTCCCAATTGATGGAGGGGTAGTTGAAATCACCCAGTATGAGAGTGTTGGGTTGGACCATAATAGTTTCCAGGGTGCTTAGAAACGTGGAGTGAGAGTCTTGGGACATGGTTGGGGACCTATAGCAGGCTACGGCTTGAATCGCCATCTTACCCACTGTTCGCTGTACCTCAAGTATCTCTGATGCATTATGCTGGGCTACTAGTCTGGAGGTGTGCATATCCTTTATGAATATGAAGATGCCACTGCCTTTGGAGCTTCGGTCCATGTTCTGGGGCCAAAAGATGTGGAATGAGTTATAGCCTGGTAGAGCAGGGGTGCTTTCTGCTGCTTTAATCCAGGTCTCAGTTACAGCACAAATGTTGATGTTCACCATTTTGAGGAGTGCTTCAAGCAAGTGCACCTTGAGATTTAGACTTCTAGTGTTGAGCAGCATGACCCTCAGATTGCATTTATTTATAGCTGTTATGGTGGTAATTTGGTCTTTGGAACACTGCCTAAAAAAGGCACTATAGGGGTGGCAAGAGCCTAAGCCAGTATCCAGAAATATAGGGGTGACAGATGCAGGGCATCTCTGGCAAAGCATCATGGTCTGTCAGTCATGTCATCCCAAGCAGACAGATACTGGATCCCCTTAGAATAACACCAGAAACTTAGCCAATTGTTGAAGTCAATCACTTTCTGCTTGTACTGTGGTATCATTCTGGGTGATGGTAGGATGCTGCTCAGGGCTAGGTTCATACCTGCCTGGGCCACATTATTAGAGCTCCTCCATGTCTCTTTTCATGTAGTCCAGGGAGGTGCATCTCAGATCATTCACACCCACATGTCAATGACAGAGTCATACTTGTACTTGTTGTGGAGTGACCTGAGTGCGTGTGTTATGTGTCAAATCCTGACACCCAACAGACAGCTGACTGTTACCTTCTTCTTATTCAACCCAGTGAGTGGGACATCAGTGTGCCTCACTATCAATATGATTAGTGTATTAGGCAAGTTGTTTTGCCTTAGGGGCTTAGGCTGAGGGGCACACTGTGTAGGTAAGCTATGTTTCTTGTGATTTTGCTGTGTTGTGGTAGTTGAATGCATTTCTGATTTAGAGGTCTCTGCTGTTTGGATATATTTCTATTGGCAGCATCTGTGAAGGTGGGTGTGTGGTTTGTGTTTTTATGTGAGAGCTGTGATGGTGGGTGTTCTGGAGGGCTATGTGTTCCATGTGGTGTGGTGCAGGTGTTGACCTTCTCCTCTTGACCAGCTATTCTGATCTTGGTTGGAGAGTGCATGTCTTCCAGTTTGGATATATAAGTGCATCTCTCACAAGTCTGAGTGCTGGGAGGTAAGAGGAGAGGGTTGTCTGTGTACATGAGGCAGTTGCTACACTGCCTCAGAATGCCCAAGTTCACCAGGTTAGTACAAGCACAGGGAACTGAGCTTTAGACATGCCAGGAAGGATGGTCATTATTAATAAGTACTGGAGCTGTTCATTGGGTGAATGGAATGCATGATAAGCATTATGGACATGCACAACTGGAGTGTTTTCTGTGGTTTTAAACCATGTTTTTGTAACTGCACAGACATCAGCATTCTCCAGAGTGAGGAGAGCTTCTAGGAAATGCAGTTTCTTGTTGAGAGTCCTACTATTGAGCAGTAACACCTTTAGGTTGTTCTGAGTATCATTTGTTCATAGGATCATAAGATCACAGGAAGTTACTAGGCTAATGGCCCCAGGGACCTTACAAGCCTAGCCAAGAGTTTGTCCCCAAAAAAGAAACATCAGTCAGCACATGTCGCCCCTGTCAATGAGGGACACAGGTGGAACCCCTCGGACAAATTTGTGGTTTCCCATCTACTCATCAAGGCTGCATTTGAAGAGGGTCAGCGATGTACTCTGTTTGACGTACATGAGAAGTCTATTCCAGAGATGGGGAAGACTGGGAGACAAACCTGTCTCTCCAGCAGGTTTTGTTAATGTTGCATATTAGATTTAGGCATTTTGAGTGGGTAATGCACGAGGAGTTACACTTATAGATATGGAACATCTGTAGTAGGGCAAGGTCCTGAAATTGCCTTGTAGGCATGACACAGGTCACCTCTGAGCAATCTGTATGATACCAAGTAGAGTGATAGTGATTTGAGTCTGTCCACATAGGACAAGTGTTGGAGGCCATGGATACTCTTTGTGAGGTATTTCTGTAACCTTTCCAGTTGGTGCAGGTGTTTGGAGAGGTACATACCAAATGGGGCATTGTACTCAATTACTGGCCTAATAAGGGAGGAGTACAAAGAGGTAATAACCTCCTTTTTTATGGATGCAATCCCTTTACTTATGAGATGAAACAAGTAAAAGGCTTTTCTGACCACTGCTGCTCTGCTACATGATGGTCAAATACGAGATTGTTGTCAACCTGTGTACCCAGGTATCTCATCACAGGTTGCATACTTAGGGGGTTGCCGTTGATGTGGTAATCAGTGTGGGCCATGTTTTTGCTGAATGGTATGATAATATATTTTTTGTGTTTAACTTAAGGCCATGACTTTGACACCAGTTATTTTCTGCTGTGAGATCCTCTTGTAGTATGCTAACATCATTTGGAGAGTCAATGACAGCACCCAACTTACAGTCCGCAAACTTGGTTAGCCACAGTCCTTTTGTCTTTTCCTGGACCTCTGAGAAGTAGATGCCAAACAGTAGGAGTCCCAGGACAGATCCTTGGGGAACACCATTAGTGACAGGTCTGTTGACGGAGGTGGTGGCACCTATTTTGGCATTGTGGGTCTTATCAGCGAGCCAGTTGGCCATCCATCTGATGAGATAGGGATTTACACACATTTGTGTTAGCTTTTCGATAATGCCTGAGTGGAGGAGTGTGTCAAAGGGTTAGGCCACGGTGCATGTACTAACTTTCCCTCATCCAGGGCCTTGGTGACAGTCTCAAAAAAGTTAACAAGTTTCAACAGACAAGATCTGCCCTTGACAAATCTGAGATGGATGGAGTCAAGAGCTTGGAGATTGCCTATGTCCTTGTTTATGAGGTCCATAATAATAATAATATGCTCCATGGCTTTACAGATCAGACTTGTCAAGCTAATAGGGTGATAGTTTCCAAGGTCATTAGTGGCACCACCTTTATCATAGGGGATGACAATGGCAGTTCTTCACACTGCTAGAATGAAGCCTGTACTTAGGCTGTGGTTGAATAGGGTGTTAAATGGCGAAGCTATTTCTTGCTGGAGATGGTGCAGAATACAGCCTGTGATGCTATCAGGTCCCATGGAAGCTGTGTTCTTTGCCTTGGATAGAACCTTTAACACTTGATCTAAGGAGATGTGAGGTACGGGACAAGTATCGGGAATGTCGAATGGGCCTTTGTGTGGACAGAAGGGTGAAGTTTGTACTGAGCCTATCTGCTAGCAGGTTGGCTAAGTCAATAGGATCAGTGTAAGTGGTAATGTTAAGTACTAATTTGGAACAGACCTGGACTTTGCCATGGAGGTTCCTAATGTAACTGAAGAAAGTGTTGTGGTTTCCCTTTGTTTTGGAGGCTAGTTTCAATTCATAAATGGCTTTGTGGGGTTTCACTAGTGATCTAATTTGCTTGTTGAGGCTAAGGAGGGACTTTTTCATTTGTGAATCTGTGCCTTTTTACCCTTGGACAACAGTTTCTTCCTTTTGTTGTAAAGCCTTTTGATACAGGATGTCGACCAGATAGGTCTGTGTTTCTTTGAGGAGCAGGTTTTAGTTCTGTTATGTATGGCTGAATCCATGCAGCTGAACAGGTGCTTGTATACTGCATTGGTGTACTGTTCAGCATAGTCGTCTGCATCCTGTGAGGGGGGTGTGAAGCTACTGATAACCTCCCTTAGGAGGCTATAGTCACCTTTTGAGAATCTTTCAGCCTAGTTATGACTGGGGTGGGGGGTTGGGGGTTAGAAACTTTGAATGAGACAAACCAATGGTCTGATCTTACCAGGGAAGAACTTAATATGGGAGTGGTGCAGTGGTTGCCCATGTTGGTGAGAACCATGTTGGTGAGATCCAAGTGCAAAATGTTATCTCCCCTTGTGGGGGATGAGACAAGCTGTTCTAGTGCATTAATACTGATGAAGGGGTTGGGAGGCTGGCCTAATGGTTAAGGTGTTTGCCTTACAACACAAGGTACAGGGTTTGAGTCTCACAAGGGATAATTAGCTAGGCTTAAAATGGCTCGCAAGGGCAGTTAACCTAGTACAAATCTATGAACCTATGAACCTAAGACAAGGAATCATTGGGTGAGTGTATTAGTGCAGGAATAATTCACCCAGTCTATGGTGGGGTAGTTGAAGTCACCAAGGATCAGGGTGTTAGGGGGTACTTTGACAGAGTCAAGTAGGTCCAGATAGGAGAAGTGGGTGTCCTGACTCATGGAGGGGGGTCTATAGCTGGCTATAACCTGGATGGGTGTCACGCCAACTGTCAGTTGCACCTGGAGTAGTTCAAGTGCATCATACCTGCAAACCAGTCTGGAGGTGTGCTTGTCTTTAATGAAAATAGAGACTCTACCATGCTTAGTCTTTCCGACCTCATTTTGGGGTCGAGATGTATGGAATTAGGTATAGCCTGGTAAGGTAGGGGTGCTCTCCACAGCCTTGAACCAAGTGTCTATGACTGCACAGATATCAGCATCTTCCAGTGTGAGCAGAACCTCCAGTGAGTGCATTTTCAGGTTAAGGCTCCTATCATTAAGCAGCACGACCTCACGACCTTCAGTTTGATTTTTGACAGAACTTTTATGTTGGAAGATGTGTCTTTGGGGCATTGCATAAAAAAGGCACAATGGGGGAGGCAAGTGCCTTGGCCAGAATCCAGAATCCCAGGGATGACAGGTGGAGGCCATCTTGGGAAAGCACCGAGGCCTGCCAACCATGTCATCCCAGGCAGACAGATACTGGATCCCCTTGGAATGACACCAGAAACTAAGCCAATTGTTGATGTCAATTATTTTTTGTTGGTATTGTGGTATCATTCTTGGTGAAGCTGGGATGCTGCTTAGGGCTAGGGTCATACATGCCTGGGACACATACTCTGAGAGCTCAATCATGTCTCTCTTCAAATAATCCAGGGAAGTACGTCTCAAGTCGTTCACACCAACATGGATAATGACAGAGTCCTACTTGTACCTGTTATGGAGAGACTTAAGTGAGTGCATTATTTTGGATGGTTTATCTGCTTGGTAATCCCTAAAAAGGCAGAATAGGGGTGGATAATGCTTTGACCAAAATCTGAAAGCCTAGAGGAGACTGGTGGAGACTATCCTTGTCAAAGCAGCATGGTTTGTCAACCATGTATTCCCAGGCTGACAAATATTGGACCCCTAAGGAATGACACCAGTAGGTAAGTCAATTCTAAAAGTAAATAATTTCATGTCTGTATTATTACATCATCCTTGGTGACAGCAGAATGCTGCTTAATGTTAGGCTCATACCTGCCTGTGACACATATTCTGAGAGTAAATGTCTGTCTTCATATAGTCCAGGGCGATACGTTTCAGGTCATTCACTCCCACAAGGAATATAATAGAGTGATACTGGTTCTTAGGGGTGAATGACCTGAATGTGGGAATGATCTGCTGGATCCTGGCCCCTGACAGGGAACTAACTCTAACCTTCCCTTTATCCAGGCTTGTAAGGGGACATCAGTGTGCCTCACAATGGAGTCACCTAAGATCAGAATTTTGGGTTGTGAACTGTTTTACCTTCTGGCTTACTGGTTGAGACACGCTGACATGTGGCTGTATGTATTGTGCTGGTATATGTCTTCTTTGTATTAATGCCGGGTTTCTGACAACTCTGCCTGTGAAACCTTTGAGGCTTAGGGAGGCTACAGGTCAGCACCTCCACACATGTAGGTTGTGTGTGTGTGTGTGTGTGTGTGTGTGTGTGTGTGTGTGTGTGTGTGTGTGTGTGTGTGTGTGTCACTGAAAACATGTTTGCTGCATTTAGTGTCTGTATGCAATAGTCTGGCCTCCAGTGACAATGTATAAGTACATCTCTCATATACTGTACTTGTCTGTTTTAGAATTTAGTGGTTGTCGGTTACACGAGGCAATTGCTACATTGCCTCAGGGAGCACATGTCCACTAAGCTGGAGACAGAGATGGTAGGAAGTGCCCATCCAGCTATACTGGTCTTAATATACTTACAAGGGATATGAGTGGTGGGTCTACATAAACAGAACAAGATGAGGGGTGCCTGCTGTAAGTTCAGCTGACCTAGTCTGCAATGCTGCCCAGCACCCAAACTAGCTGCTTACTGCACAGTGATAGTTTTGGATGCAATGATTAGCAATGCCCCAGTTGTGGAGTTAATGGCATATTAGCCACTGATGAACTGTTCTGTGACAGTCAGTGAAGCACAACATTGTGAGCGTTGGGTCCCAAAGTGGCCACCGATACATGCTGACCAGCTACAGCAAGGGTTTATGTTGAAACATTGACAGGCCAAACTGTTGAATGGCACTATATCACACTTCACACCACTGAACTAGCTTTTCACTGAAAATGCTGGTGAAACAAAAAAGCAGACCCCCCTAAATATTATATATACCCACTCTGAGATCGCTCCTCACTGGGGAAAGAACAAACACCCGATCCCAAGCAATACCAGCATTACGAAGAAAAAACAGTTTGATGATGTGAGCTTTGATATAGTGCAGTTTGATATTTTGGTCTGTCAATATTTCATCATACACCTGCTACAGAAGATGGTACTACTATCATCTTTATGCAAAAAATGCTGGTGTCTAGAGTAAATAATCACCATGACATATTATGAAATTTGGCGTCTCTGAATCGTGCCACCATATTTGGTGTCATCACTTGCATACACAATGGCTCTCATTAACATACAGACTAATTTGTATGTGATACATGCTGCACGATTTTTCTACTAGTATGGTCATGCTGTATTTCTCTGAGTCGCTTCACCCTGTGCATTGCCACCTTCCAAACTGTTTTTGTAATGTACTCTGTTTCTGAATACTCAGTCTGTGTGACCCAGACCCCCCACCCCAGTCATAACAGGATATAAAAGGACTGAGCTAACAACTCTAAAGCTGATGAAGATTAAACTTCATTCCCAAGGTTCACTATTATCATAGTCAAATGAATTTATGCATACAAGTTAACAGTAAAATATACACAGGCAAAGATATCTGTAAATAAAGTTGTTGCTGTTGTGTCTTTCAGCTTTTCCCGGTTAGGGGTCGCCACAGCGGAACTTCGGTCCGCTAATGATTGGTAGTTGATTTTTACGTGCCGAGTTACCAGCCCTGGCGCACAACCTTCAACGAAGGTACGCCCATTCACGCATATCTCCACGCAGAAGATGCTCTAGCTAAGAATCGAACCGGAAAGCGTCTTACTGTGAGGTGACAATGCTACCGCAGCACCACCACCACGATATCTGTAAATAAAGTACTGAGTTAAAATATACAGTTACATATTGCTGTAGTTAAAACCATAGTTAAAAATAATAGTCACAAATTCATATTTAATAGCTGTAGATGCAGACATAGATATGCAGCTACAGCAACAGAGACACATACAAACTAAATATTCCGAGCTTGACTTAAACCTAAATTATACTTGCAAATTTCAATTCATAGCCCCCCTCATCACAAGCATACCTTTACTGCTACAGTGCAGCAAGGGGTACTGTTGCTGCCTCTGCTGGGGGTGCCTTTTGTGACCGCCTGCATGCCCTCCCCTGTGTTTTCCTGTAGGTTTTGTCTGGGTGCTATGGTTCCCTCCACATTCCAAAGACATGCCATAAGGGGAATCAGGGACTCTAAATTTCCTACAGGTGTGAGTGCATGCTTGTATGACACAAATGAACGACCTGACAACCTACTTCTGTTTCCCCCTTTGACCTGTAAATTCCTCTGGTAGCAATGGTTGTCCACAGTCTCACCCTAGCAGTCAGAGGCAACTCATGAGAGAATGGAGCTGCAAGAATTTGCTATCACCACCACTACTTACAGATGGCACAACATTGCTCAGAATCTTTTGATCTTACTTCTTGTACTAGCAACAACTTTTGACCACTGCATAATCACCTCCATGAAATGAGATAACTGGAACTTTTATCCCATCCCTGAATGCAAAAAGATTGCTCTAGCTGCCCCCCAAACCCATCTTATTACTGATCCTTACATCAACCTAAACCTCGCAGCAAACTAAACCAACCACTTACCATGACCCATGCATCCTACTGGCAATAAGAGTCCTACGTCCACTCCCCAGTTGTCAGACAGTAGTGTCTACTGCCTGCTTCCCACTTACCATGTCATTAAGTGCATCTCTCTGTGCTATGAAGCTGGCTGTAAAATACCCCAAACATACCTCTCAAACTCTCAGTGCAAGAAATCTGGACAAAACCAGAACGAATGGGGGTACAAAGCCCAAAAAATAGGGACAGAATTTAAATATTACTCCTATGAATTTATAAAGTTGCTAGAGTAACAGATTTTGCATTACTGTGTATTTTCTGAAGGATATAAAGTCTGAAATGCAAATGTTGGTCATTATTTAGTGAGTTCAATATTCAATGAGTTGCCAGAAAACCACCAATTTTATGAGGAACAGAGCAAAAATATGAGGCAAAAATCTGGACATTCTGTGAAAATCTGTACAGTTAAGAGGTCTGACTCTAGTGGACAAATGCTTTCTCCTTACAACCTGTCACACACTTACTCATATCATTAACCACTGCCCTTCAATCACTCTCACTCTCGCTGCAGGACAACTCCAGTACAAGTCAATATTCAACAGAAAATATCTCTGCTGCATTTGTCGTTTATAGTCTGATTCCCCTCCCCCTTTTCTCACCTCTTTAAGTTTTCACTTTTTTATTTTTCCTTTGTTTACAGTTTCCCCCACATACAAAATCTCTGCTTCCCCTAAGAAAACATGCTTCCATAAACAATCAGTCGCCCTGCTAGACAGGGGTCCAGGGAAGTAAATAGTGTGGGAAGAAATAGCCAGGGAATTGTTATGGCTAGGCTTGTATAGGCCCTAGGGCTGATAGCCTAGTACCAACCTATGAACCTATGAACACACACACACACACACACACACACACACACACACACACACACACACACACACACACACACACACACACGCACACACAATATATGCACTTAACATATGCATTGTGCCACTTCAATGCATCAATACATTTTTACACATTCTGATTTATTTTATGTGGAGCATTTCTTAATAAAAACGTTTGTAAACTCCTTACAAGTCTGCATATTTTTTTTTTATTTACAGCACAACGATACACCAGATAAATAGCTGCTCCACAGGACAGCCAACAGGAAAAGCATAAAATGAAGCAGAATAAAATGATGGCCAGTAGTTATAAAAGTTGTTTGTCTTTCGGCTTTTCCCGGTTAGGGGTCGCCACAGCGGAACTCCAGTCCGCTAATGATTGGCAGTTGTTTTTTATGGTGTCGAGTTGCCAGCCCGATGCCCAACCTTCAACGAAGGCACACCCATTCAACGCATGTCTTTCGAACGCCCACTCGCCCACGGGGAGGACATGCAGACTCCACACAGAAGGCACTCCCAACCCAAGCCAGGAATCGAACGGGAGAACCTCTTGCTGTGAGGCAACAATGCTACCACTGCACCACTGCAGAAGTTTCAGCCAGCAGTTATAAAAGTAAAACATCTTTAATGGAATCCAAATGTAAGCGCTTTCACAGTTACAAAGACTGCTTCTTCAGACGATACCATTATCTTCAAACTATCTAGAGATATACAGAGCTAAGTATATTTTCTGGCACTTCAGAGTTGTGTACTGTTAATTGTTGTTTGACTAATTTTATATCATTGCTGGCTGACTTCAGATTTGTGCACTGTTATTTTTGCTTCACTGTATAGTTTTTCAGATCTTTGCTGAAGGTGTTTCCCCCCCTCCCCCTATTTCTCTGTGTCTTAAGTTGGTATAACTGGTTTTGCATCCTGTGTGTTACCTGACTATCTCAAGGATTACTTGCATAAAATTAGACCCTCTTAATAACAGCCTGCATATCATTTCTGGGGCCTTCCTGTGTCCTGACAGAGTGCTATTCAAACTATCTGCAGATATACAGAGCTAAGTATATTTTTCTGGCACTTCAGAGTTGTGTACTGTTAATTGTTGTTTGACTGATTTTATATCATTGCTGGCTGACTTCAGAGTTGTGCACTATTTTTGCTTCACTGTATAGTTTTTCAGATCTCTGCTGAAGGTGTTGGTTTTCCCCTACCCACCTTACCTATTCCTGTCTTGTTGTTTAAATTTGGAGACTTTTGCAGTTGCCCGCCCCCACTGTAGATTTGATCTGGGACACTCACCACAGTCCCATCTCTTTACCTCATTCTACCTAACAGACTCCTTCTGCACTTGATTTTAGTCATTTTTAATTTAATTGCATTTTTTAAACTGTTTGGTTTAACATTGCTACATACTCAAGTCTGTTAGCTTGCACTGCATTTGAATTGTTATTACTGCTGTTTTAGCTACTTTTCTGTATATATATATATATATAAAAAAAATTACGCCTGTTTCCTACCTTTCCTGTAACTAGTGTAGTCCAGATTCAGATTTGCTGTATCCAGGACTGTATGTAAGCTTCTGAGACCCCCCCCCCCCAAGATTTCTGTGTTCGAGGGAAGCCTTCTAGCTTATCAGTGGGAGTGGTAAGCACTAGGTAACTTATCTACCACATAAGGAGTGGTTCTGGCCCAGAAATTGTAGTTATTGGTCGTTTGGGCAGTTTTTCCATCTCTCTCAACTTTCTGATTTAAAGTTGTTTATTTTTGGTTGTTTAAGAAAAAAAAAAATAAAATAAAAAGAATTAAAAAAAAAAAAAGCCCACATTTGCACTTGTTTCCCCCCTTTCCTGTAACTAGTTTAGTCCAGATACAGATTCTTAATTTTAGCACTTGAATTTGCTTATTCGTGATCAGCACTTGTTCAGAACTTGTTGTAAGCACTAAATAACCTACTAATTACTACAGCACTCAACCTTCCTCATTACCTAGAGGAAAACAGTTTTGGTACTTACTTTCCTCACTTGCTTAGAGAAAAACAGCTCTTGTACTCACTTTCCTCACTTATCTAGAGGAAAACAGTTTTTTATTCAGGCATGTCCAAGAGTCAGCTCCCAGTGTTCTCTCCTATCTGATGAATCTGAGCATCTTGGGGCAATGTAGAAATTGCCTCATGTACACAGACAACCCTCTCCTCCTACCACCCAACACTACAACCTGTGAGAGATGCACTTATCTAGCCAAACTGGAGGTAAAGCTCTCCCCAACCAAGACTGAACTTGACAGTCAAGAGGAGAAGGTAAACACTTGCACCACACCACACTCATCACATAGTCTCACTAAATCTACACCACCAAAATCCACACAGAGAAACACAAAAACATTTGCGGAGGCTCTCAATAATAATCTGCTCAAGCAACAGAGACCTCCAAAGCAGAACTGCAAGCAACCTCCACCCCCCAACACAACCCAAATGACACATAGCCCGCAGACTCAGTGTGCCACTCAACCACAGCCAATAAGGCAAAACAACGTACCCAACACACTAGTCATAGGTGACTCTATAGTCAGGCACACTGATGTCCCACTCACCAGGCTAAACAAGAAGGTTACTGTCAGCTGCCTGTCGGGTGCCAGGATCCGCCACATAACTCACGCACTCAGGTCACTCCACAAGTACAAATATGACTCTGTCATTGTCCATGTTGGTGTGAACGACTTGAGACATACCTCCCTGGGCTACATGAAAAGAGACATGGAAGAGCTCTCCGATCTTGTAGCCCAGGCAGGTATGACCCTAGCCCTGAGTAGCATTCTGCCATCACCCAGAATGATGCCGCAGTACAAGGACAAAATGATTGACTTCAACAATTGGCTAAGCTTCTGGTGTCATTCAAAAGGGATACAGTATCTGTTTGCATGGGATGACATGGTCGACAGACCACGATGCTTTGCCAGTGATGGCCTGTACCTGTCACCCCTGGGATTCCGGATACTGGCTAAGGTTCTTGCTGCCCCTATAGTGCCTTTTTTAGGCAAGGTTCAAATGACAAATTCACCACCATAACAGGAAAAGGCAAGCAAAAACTGAGGATGATGCTACTCAATGCTACAAGTCTAAATCTCAAAATGCACTCACTCGAGGCACTCCTTAAAATGGAGAACATCAATATCTGTGCAGTGACTGAGACCTGGTTCAAGGCTACAGAGAGCACCCCTGCATTACCAGGCTATAACAAATACCACACTTTTCGGCCAGGTAACCTGGACCGGAACACCAAAGGCGGAGTTGTGTCCATATTCATTAAAGATATCCACACCTCCAGGCTAGTGGAGCCGAGGTTATCCAAGTGCAACTAACTCTGGGAAAAACTGCAATCCAAATTGTAGCTTGCTACAGATCCCCCACCATGCCCCAGGATTCCCACTCCTCTTTTCTTGATGTACTGGAAAATATTTGGGCTCAACCAAACATCCTAATAATGGGCGATTTCAACTACCCCACCATTAACTGGGAAAACTACTCATGTACCAACTCCTTTGCTCAGCGCCTTCTGGAATTCATAAACTCCAATGCGCAGGATCAACTTATCCACACCCCCACCAGGGGCAACAATATTCTAGATCTAGTCATTACCAACATGAGTGTTCCACACTTGAAGTCAATGCCTCATTGGTCCGATCCGACCATAAGCTAATTACCATAGATATCCACATCCTGCCCCCACCCCTCATTAAGGAAACCATGGTAAAAAATTTCTCCAAAGCCAACTTCATGCTTCTTAAGACAGAAGTAGTGAACCTCGTGACACCCATGCAGATGGACAATACAGTTACGACTACTGAATCCTACACAATTGCACTTTATAAGCACTTACACGAGAGTATGGATCGTGCTATCCCAAACAGAACCAAGATGCTATCCTCCAAAAAAAGGAAGCCAATCTGGTGGTCCCCTGCCATAAACAAACTGTACAACAGAAGGAAGAAACTGTTGCAAAAGAGAGTAAAATCCCATGAGTGGAGGAGCTCCCTGGTCAGCCTCAGTAAGAAGCTGTGATCCATGTTAAAATACTCCAAAGCTAGTTATGAAAACAAAATCGCCACTGATTCTAAAGACAACCACAAAGCATTCTATAGCTATGTCAGGAATCTCAATTGCAACACTCAGATCTGCTCTGAGTTACAGCACAATGGCACTAAATATACAGACCCAACTGATATTGCCAACATCCTGCCAGATAGGTCCAGTGCTAACTTTACCCCCCTCTCACCCCCTAAAGAGCCCATCTCTATACTGGAAGAATGCGAAGTTCCTGTAATCACAGCTGCACAGGTAAAAACTACACTCTCCAAAGCCAAGAACACAGCATCAATGGGACCAGACAACATCCCAGGCTGTGTTCTACACGAACTACAGAACGAACTGGCATCCCACCTAAGTACCATGTTCAATCATAGCCTCACCTCAGGCTTTGTACCTGCTGAATGGTGCACAGCGACATTTATCCCACTCCACAAGGGGGGAGCCACCATGGACCCCAGGAACTACCGCCCCATTAGCCTGAAGAGCCTGGTCTGCAAGGCCATGGAATGTATCATCATGGAACTTATAAACAAAGACATTGGTAATCTCCAAACTCTGGACCCCACCCAGTTCGGGTTTGTAAAATGCAGATCATGTCTCCTAAACCTGATAGACTTATTTGAAGCAGTCACTAAAGCCATAGATGAGTGTAAGGTGGTTCACACAGCCTATCTAATCTTGTCAAGGCTTTCGACACCATGCCCCACTCTGGAATTATAGATAAACTCACTAAACTAGGTATAAATCCCTATGTCACAAGATGGGTTGCCAACTGGCTCACTGGCAGAACCCACACTGTGAAAGTAGCAGACTCCAAATCCGACTTCAGACCAGTGACAAGTGGAGTACCACAGAGTTCAGTCCTGGCTCCTCTCCTGTCTGGTATCTACTTCTCTGAAGTACAGGCTAACACAAAAGGTCTTTGGCTAATGAAGTTCGCAGATGACTGCAAACTAGGAGCCATAATCGAAACTCCTAACGATGTGGACATCCTACAAAAGGGCCTCACTGAGACAGATGCCTGGTGTCAAAGCCATTGCTTCAAGCTCAGTGCCAAAAAGTGCAATGTCATCCCCTTTGGTAAAAACTCTGTACCCATGAACTACAACATAGGCGGTAGTATACTTAACACCGAAAGTGTGATAAGAGACCTTGGGACACAGGTGGACAGTAGTCTCTCCTTTGATAATCACATTGCCGCAGTAGTCAGGAAATCCTTCTACGTGGCACACCTCATCACAAAAGGTTTCTCATCCAGAAAAAAAGAGGTCATTGTTCCCCTCTGCTCATCACTCTTTAGACCCATTATAGAGTACAATACCCCTTTTGGTATGTACCTCACAAAACATCTACAACAACTGGAAAGGCCACAGAAATACCTCACAAAGAGGATTTCCGGCCTCAAACAGATGCCCTACACAGACCGTCTCAAAAAACTCCAGCTTTACTCCGTCGCATATCGCCTACTCAGAGGTGATCTCTGCCTAACATACAAAGCTATGTCAAACCCAGAGCTGTTGGACATGCTCCACTTAAAGAAATCCCAATCCCTCTGAGCTACATGCTCTAGGGACCTAAACCTTGTCACCACAAAAAACAGAACATGCCGGATGGATAGATTCCTGTCCCAGAGACTTCCCATACTCTGGAATAAACTACCTATCTATATCAAACAAAGCTCCTCATTAGCACTCTTCAAGAAAAATCTTGATGACTGGATGGGAAATAGGAAATTCACCCCGGGGATCACTTCTGTGGCTCTGCTCAACAGTGGCACAGGAAAATAATTTTCTTGGGTGGCAAAAGCCAGGGTACCTTTTTAGCTGGGCTTGTATAGGCCCCACGGCTGATAGCCTAGTACCTACCTATGAACCTATTAGTCAGAAACCTTCATTCCTTAAATACAGTGCTTAACATTCAAATACACTACATTCCTGATTGCTTGTTACACATTTAAAGAAACACCATCACTGCTACTGCAAAAACAGATAGTACTAAATACATTTACTAAAACTAGATGTATTCAAGGCTGTATAATAAAATAAATAGCTATAACCACATTACCTATTTAGTATAATTATCTATACAATATGCAAATTACATATAAAAATCCTATAAAAAATTTTTTGTGAAAAACATGTTACCCTGCTACCCCACTAGTATACACACATTGTATAACATCCTATGAAAACTATGTTATCTATGCAGAGGTCTAGCTTTCAGTATGGGTTTGATGGGGACTTTGTCATTCAAACCACTGCCACTTGTTTGTTTGTTTGTTTGTGTCTTTTGGCTTTTCCCAGGTAGGGTTCGCCACAGCGGAACTCCGGTCCGCTAATGATTGGTAGTGGATTTTTACGTACTGGGTTACCAGCCCTGACGCACAACCTTCAACGAAGGCAGGCCCCATTCATGTATGCCTCCACACACAAGACGCTCTAGCTGAGAATCGAATGGGACAACGTCTTGCTATAAGGCGACAATGCTACCGCAGCACCACCACCACAGCACATTCAAACCACTGCCACTATCAGCTCTTAATTTAATAATCTAGCGGGTTTCATTTATTTCTGTCTTATTCTTAACATCTCCACGTTTCCCATCCAATCTAGTTTTTCCATTTTTTTTTATTTTTATTTTTTATAAGATGTTTATATGTAATTTGCATATCGTATAGATACATATACTAAATAGGTAATGTGGTTATAGCTACATATTTTATTATACAGCCTTGAATGCATCTAGTTTTAGTAAATGTATTTAGTACTAGCTGTTTTTGCAGTAGCAATGATGGTGTTTCTTTAAATGTGTAACAAGCAATCAGGAAGCACTCTATTTAAGGGATGACATTTTTTGACTAATGGTATCGTCTGAGGAAGCAGTCTTTGTAACTGTGAAAGTGCTTACGTTTGGATTCCATTAAAGATGTTTTACTTTTATAACTGCAGGCCATCATTTTATTCTGCTCCATTTTATGCTTTTCTTATTTATTTTATTTCTAAATACATCATCATATCACCAGTGGGATAGTGTGGTATTGCATCTGTACACTTTAACAGTCATAACCTCACACATGCATGGTAGCATGTACAGTAAATGTTATAGTCCATTAAGATCGTCCTTTATTGACATCCATGAAGGCTCTTGAGGGCAAAGTTCACTAAGAGCCTTCGCCAATGTCAGCAGAACATGGAATTTTATGAAGGGATTAATCTAAATAGGCCACGTATATTTACATTGATGAGTAAAAATGTACCAAGGCACTGGATGCAACATATGCAGTGGTGTAAATGGTAACTAAAATGTGACTGTACACGTTAAAGTAAAATGTATATGCTTTCTCCTTAAAACTAATAATAGTGTTTGCTTTTTGCCTTTACTATCAATTATTCCCTGGCACTGCAGAATGCCTTCTCCACATCCCCTTCATCTAACAGTCCAATGGCCGATTCAGTGTTAAAGCTAATGCTCCCTGCTGGCATGTCAGAAAACCTGTAATAAAACACCAATCAATAAAGCTTAAGATCTCTCTGATGCTTAATGAAAACCCCAAAGAAATTATGTCAGTCTTAAAATGTCCTCTACTGGACACTGTTTTATTTTTAAGGGCAATATTTAAGTATAGAAAGTTATTTAGATGAAAACCTCCTCACAATACCTAGTATCAGCATACACATTTTAAGGCATCTTTTAAGAACCAGCTGACTTTGAAGCATAAATGGTGCCTGTTTCAAATCATAGACTTCATTACAATTTGATAAGAAAGAATAATGAGGACGAATGCTGCAAACGGTGCTGTAAGTATAATATTTAAAAAAAATTAAAATGGAGAGAAGCTCCAGGATTGAAACAGAAAAAAGTTTTGGTTACAACAGCTTGCGCATGTTCAGAGATATACTTCCCTGTTGTTTTCAATTACAAATGCAGGTGCTACTTCTCATCATGCTTGAACTGTATTTTTTTAAGACAGGCATCTTTCAGACCTCTAGAGGACCTTAGTGTTTGAATGGACAAATCAGCAGTACTTTCGTTTGAAGTTGTCAAGTTGTGCCAAGTCAGGCAAGTCCAGGCATGTCCACTGTTGATCACTAGGGGACCGAATCTGTCACCTTACCCAACTCTTTCCTTCCTTATTTAGTGAGCTCGTGTCAGACACCCAGGAGACTTGCAAATGGATAATTTACGACATGGTCTCCAGTGACACGGACACGTGTCAATGGTCTGTTTAAGAAATTGTATCCTGTTATTTAACAACCAAGCCAGACAATGAACTGCATTGCTTGTTGTTACTACATACCTCTGCCTTACTAGAATGTGGAGAGGGCATGCTTTCCTGTTCTTTTTTTGCACTAGCCAAATTATTAAGATTTTACAAAGAATATAAATGTGTCTCTGGTGGGGGGAGGGGATAGTCTTTGCAAGCTCTTTTTTCCCTTAAGCTGTGAAACTGAATGATGAATTACCAGACGGAAATGTTTACATGATTTGATTTTTTAATCAAAATTATTCTTTTTCACTTTCTCTTGCGAAGAACCACGTGCTGGTTCTATGCAATATTCTCCAACCCATAGCATTTATATACCCTTTTCCACAAGGAAGGATCACTCTCTATCCATGGGTCAATGCCATCCTTGTTACGGTGATGTCAGTGATGATTACGGTTTTCCGTGCTGGTGTACTTCTGACTGGACTTTTGTTCTCAATGAGCAACTTTATGGATCAACAAATGGTGCACAGTGAACTCATATGATGCCCTTAATGCCCTGGAACAAATTGTTCAAACTCCAACAAGAGGAACAAACATACATCATCTGGTCCTCACTTACATGACAAACAGATGCACCACCGCAAATGTCGGACCCACATTAGTTAAATCTGATCACCTTTGAACTGGCACTAACACCAGAACTCACAAAGGGTGTAGTCAGACTAAAAAACTTCACCAAAGCAAACTATACCCTTCTAGGGGAAGGAATAAATGCATTCCAAGCCCCACTCCCAGCTGGAAGTGGTAACTACACCAAAGCTTACACTAAAGCCCTGTACAATCACTTGTATAAGTGTATAGACGTGGCTGTTCGAGAGAGAATCAAAGCAAGAGCCCCATTTAAAAAAAAGCCACCCGGGTGGACATCCAGCATCAACAAACTTTGCAACAAATGAAAAACTTTGCTTTCTAAGAAAACTAAGGCGAAGCCCCAACAATGGAAAAATACTCTCCTCAGACTCAACAGGCATATGACAACATGTCAAATCCTCTAAGGGTAACTTTGAGAAAAACTGAGCAATCACAGCCAAGGATAATCATAAGGCCTTTTACAGCTGTGTAGATAGCATAAAAGGTAGCACCCAAGCTTGTGACAAACTACTGACTAACAGTATCACACACACTGATCCCACAGAGGTAGCAAACCTGCTAGTGGACAATTTTGCTGAAAATTTCACTCCCTTATCCCCTCCAAATTTATCACAAATCTTGCCCCCAATTTCCCACCACCCTACATATCCAAAGAGTAGGTCATTAAAGTTTCGTCAAAGGGAAAATACACAGTCTCTATGGGACCAGACAGTATCCCAGTCTGTCTTCTAAACAAACTAAAACATGAGCTAGTATCACCATTAACTACCCTATTCAGTCACAGCCTAACCACTGTCTTTGTTCCTGCAGAATGGAGAACAGCAACAGTTATTCCCCTCCACAAAGGTGGCTTAGCAACAGAACCAGGGAATTAAAGACCCATAAGTCTGACTAGCCTCATCTGTAAAGCTATAGAACGTATCACCACAGACCTCATAAATAAAGACATAGGTGACCTCCAAACCCTGGATCTGACCCAATTCTTCAAGGGCAGATCCTGCCTGTTAAATCTGATGGATTTCTTGGAAATTGTAACCAAGTTCATTGATGAGAGGAAATCTGTGCACACATCATACCTTAACTTGGCAAAGGCCTTTGACACAATCTCACACTCAGGCATTACCAATAAACTTAGCAAACTGAATGTAAACCCCTTAGTTGTAAGATGGGCTGCTAACTGGCTCACAAACCGGTCACGCACTATCAAAGTGGTTGACTCTACACCAACCAGCATACCTGTCACCAAAGGGATGCCACAAAGGCCAGTGCTGGGCCACCTACTGTTTGGTATACACCTCTCAGACGTTCAGAGCAAAACTAAGGGGCTGTGGCTGACCAAGTTTGCATATGACTGCAAACTGGTTCAATTAGTGAATCCCCAAATGATGTCATTATAGTTCAGGAGGGTCTTATGCAGACCAACAATGGGTGTCTTAGTTATGGTCTCAAACTGAATGCAAAGAAATGCATCGTCATTTCCTTCAGTAAAAACAATGTCCTTTCACACTATCAAATTAACAACAATACCTTACATACCTATGAAGTGGTAAGAGATCTGGGATCACAAGTAGACTGTGATCTGAACTTTGACCACCATGTGTCTACTGTAGTACGGAAGGCTTTCTACATAGCATACTTGATTAGCAAAGGCACTGCATCTAGAGCAAAGGAAGTTAGAAACCCTCTATAATCATCACTAATCAGGCCCATAATTCAGTATAACGCCCCCTTTTGGCATGTATCGTGCAAAGCACCTGCAGCAATTGGAGAGACCTATGAGGTTTCTAACTAAGAAGATCAAGGGACTCTAGCAAGTGCCTTAAACAGACTGACTAAAGTCCCTGTCACTATACTCTGTGTCATATAGACTTCTTAAAGAGAGACCTATGTTGCAGGATGATAATGGGAAAGATCTTCCTTGTGGCATATCTCAATGGCAGACAGGACAGTCAATAAAGGTAGCCAAAAGAAAAAAAAAAAACAAAATCTTCTTCCAGTGTTGCTGCAACTTGTTCCTATGTGGTGAGTTAAGATAATCCTCCAATTTGTACACTAGTACTATGTACTGTCAAAGGTTCAAATCCAGACGTATGTCATGTCATAGTAAAGCACTTCAAAGAGTTCACCACCATCGCATTTTTCTTTACTGTAATCCTGAAATCTATTCTGCAACAGTTTCCACAGCCATTACATCCATATTGATAGCACTAATTAAACAGAACCATCTCCATTGCTATAATTTTCTCATTATTGCATACTGAACACTAATGTTGGTATGCATACTACTGCGTACTGAAAACTAATGCCAGTGACGTGGTCTCAAACTACCTTTAAACAGTGATTAACTTCAGTATGCAATGAGCAGGTTGCTCATTAATAAGGTACCTATCCCATAACTTGTTCTACTGAGAACAACTGACTTCCTGAAAGCTAACATGACAAAAGAAGAACAAAAAAAAAAAAATTTAAAAGGGTGAAAAAAATTCTTTCTACTTCTTTCTTGTAATGGGGAAGCCTACCTGCACCCTCCCAATGTGGGTGGGCTCATACATCATCTGCCAAACTTATATATACCAACTCTATAGTCACATCAACTCGAAGAAAGGAGAAATCTCCCAAAACAGGTGAGTTATTACTGGAGCACTTAGAAACCACACCAGCAATGATTTTCTGTAGGAAATCGCATTCAGTGTTATGCCATTCATCTTTCTTTTCTTTGTGCTGTTCACATTCAAGAAATTTCAGAACATGTAGGGGAGACCCCACACCCTGACCCTTTATTATTACTTCTATAAGCTTTGAATTCATACTGAGTGCAGTATAAATTTATTACATGCATAACATCTACCTGGTATAAAGCAACTGTCAGATATTGATATATATACAATATATGGTTACATACTACAGATTGTTTTTTTAAGTAAACACAATGCAAACATACTTAGCAAAGAGCAAACTACCCCATTAATAAATGCAATATAACTACATAATATATTTATTTCTATAACTTTCTTATAAACTAAGCATACGTTATTTATTTTCTGTACTACATGAATTGCCTATGTACATATGTTGCTACATTGACAATCATTGTGATATGTATGTTAAAACTTGTCCTCTGCCTATAATCCAGGATGGGGGTTGAAGAGTGTCCCCATCTACCAAGTCATCAAAAATTTAAATAAATAAATAAAAATAAGAATACACCAAGAAGCAGATAAGTACAGAAAATAAAAAAGACATAAACCAAAGAAAAGGAAGAAGGCAAAAATAATTCCATTATTCTAAGGAATCTAAGCAGAAAGCATCCAAAAAGCACACATCTAACTATCCATGCACAACAGAAACTTCTCAACAGACTAATCAAAAACATTTTGGAACCTGCTCTACCAAATTAATAGATGATCTCAATACAAAGATCCACTGAACATTGACACCATCCCCATTTTCTCTGGTAACCTGTCCCCTATAGGTATTCTCAATGAATTTTCGACACTTCAACCTATTCCAATGTATTCAGGCCCCCCAACAAAATACATTCCTGTTTACCCACCATTCTACCTCATAACAATAAAGACCAAGGTTCCATACTTCCACCTATCTCCATTGTATTCAGAACCCCCCCCCCAACCAAATCCATTCCTCTTTACCCACCACTCTGCCGCTTAATAATAAAGACCAAAGACGTTTGAATGGGAATGTAAGCCTAAGTCTCTTAAGTTCCTCATGGATCAATAGCTTAATCAGCACATATAAACCTATGAACCTAAAAGCATAATGACTAAATTCCTTACAATGGAGCCACAGGAACTGATGGCCTGCTACCCTGGATTATCAGACTTTGCAAGAACACATTATATCCACACTTTGTCACCTTTACAATCTCTAGCTCGGTGAAAATATTACACCAGCAGAACAAAAACTAGCCATAGTCAAACCTCTGACTATACTCACCAAGCCAACAAAAGCAAATGATTTCTGATTAGTAATCATATTGCCAATCCTTGGTAAGATTTTTGAATAGCTGGCCAGTTCAGAGTACACTTAAAATACAGTACAATCTCTCCACATAAGCACCCCTTTTCAGAGTAGGTCTGGCAAAAAATGCTCTTGAAATTTATTAAATTAAAGCAGTCAATACATAAATGTATCGTTTAGTAGCATTTTTATATAGAAAGAGTAAATATTCACTACATACATTTAGCATTCAGTAGAATGAGAAGTAATGTTCAAAAACATGCAGGTTGCATTAGGTAGCATGTTTATATTGTCCAAATAATGGCATTCTGTAAGAGAACATCGACAAATGAACAGTAAAATAATGGTCACCTTTTTAAAGAGAGAATTACATGGTCAGAAACATAGCATTTCGGCAGTGATCAGATGAGAGACAGCAGCTTCATATACTCCTATTTACATACAGAATATCACTTGAGGAGAACGCTTATGGTTGTGATTTAACTAGAGAAAATATTTTGTTATGGATGTTTGAAGGTAATATAGTTTGTTTTTAACAGCTACATTTGTAAGGGGGAGTGCAGTCATACTGATTGTTGATATTGCCAAGGTACAGCATAGTATTTTTTTTATCTAATAGCTACATAAAGAGCCTCATGTAATCGCATATATGGCAGTAATGAGTGCTGAAAGTTGTACTATTAGAGGGTTAACTTTACCCTAGGGGAGGTTTTTGCTGGGAAGGGACAATATGTCATCCCTTTACATCTCTTGCAGACCAAATAATTCAAAATATGGACAAAGGCCTCCTGACTGCATCAGTATTAATTGATTTAATTAAGGCCTTTGACCTAGTAGAGCACAGCATTCTGCCAGACTCCTTAGTTAGAGCAGGAGTGAGCAGACAAACTACTATGACACTGACGTGTTTCCTGTAGTCATGTATCTGCCTATTCCTATGCATTATGCGTGATGTAACCACAGGTTTACCTGTTGGAATTTATTGTATTTCACTGCTCTTGTCATCCAGGTCAAGTCTAAAGAGGGTCTTTGGGCCATAGCACCTACACAGTTAGTAATTTTGTAAATAAAATTAAATAAATCAGTAACATATATTTTAGAATACACACTGGGTCCACTACTTGTCCATCCTGCCTTCTAGCAAATCAGTGTTATCATCCCTATTATTTTCTTTGTTAGCTAACAATATTTCAAGTAGACCTCCCACAAACCCCAATTATCATTTTCGTAGAAGATATGGTTATATTACTATGGGGCCAATATTTCTAACTACATCATCAAAAAAGAATGAGAGGAAGATCTCTCACAACATTTCACATGGCTACAGCAAACAGACTCATTTTAAAAACCAAGAAAACAACAGTAGTTTCTTCTGAAGAAAACAAAAACGTTGACTACTCCCATCAATCTGGAGCACACTCTGAGGTAACCACAATTCTATATAGATTTCCACAAACTTTAGATATCTTGGGCAGTCATAGTGAGTCCATCTAACACCCAGTGCCATTCTCCAGTAGCACACTTCAACTCTTAGGTTGTGGAGAAAAATCTGCTTGCTACAAATGTAATGACTACTGCACTTACTATACCTCTCACAACCCATAAAGCACTTCAGTCCTCATTACACCTGCAGAATTGTCATTCATTTCTGAATGTTGGTATTGCAGTAATGCTCCATATTGGCAACCGACAACTGCATCTCCTAACATCTTGCACTCAGGGAGGCTGCTATCTTTGTGCTGCCCTAACTGTGCTTCTGATCATGGATTAGATTTCACCTGAATCTCAATTTCCGGTACCATATCAAAACAGCCAAATCAAAAATAGTCTTCTATTTTGGGCCAAAATATTTCTACTTCCTCTCACCACCAGGAAGAATGGCCATAGGTAAAGGGACTCTACTTTCCTAACCTGCATACATGTTATCCATTGTAGCAATCACATCCAAAAATATTCTCTCATCTCTATAAACCACCAGAAGCAGCATCTGTACATCTATTACTCTGGCCCTCCAAAAAAGAATATTATTGCACATTGCAAGCTAAAGAAAATTGGCTACCAATGAAGAAGAGATGCAGATCATTAGCATTATCCCTAACCAATAAAAAACAGAAACGTAATACTTTTCCTTAATTTGCTATTACGTTAATAAAATGTGCAACCACATTTCATCTGAGGTCACAGCTGACTCCAAATCCCTCTTTAATAACTTTTCAAAACAACAGACATTACATTTCTCTTTTACATTGCCCACTCACCACATTATTTTAAGCAAAATTGAAAGAAATCTCATCCTTCCCAGAGTATTTTAGTCAAGTCAAAAAATATATATATATGTATATATTTATATATATATATATATATATATATATATATATATATATATATATATATATTATATATATGTGTGTGTGTGTGCATACTTTTTTTCCCAAATAAATCAACTTTTAATGCATTACAAGTCATAGCTGTACTTTCAATACATAGACATTTCTGTTTCAATCCTCATCATATTTTGCAGCCATGATGCAGTTTAAATACACTGAATGAATTCCTTTAAAACCAACTTTTTCAACTCTCCTTATGTTCTGCCATTATGTCTCAGTTTAGATAGTACTACAAACTAATGTAAACTTGAAGTAAAAAACAAGTACCGAACCAACACGGCTAGGCAAAAACTCTATTGAACATAAAAAAGTATAACAGTAGGGCTTTCACGATAATACTATCACTTCTTCAGACTAATGTGTAGGAAGCAGATCCTTTAATCCTGTACAAGTGCGACAGGGATAATGAAACCCCAGGAAATTTCAGGACAAACTACAAAAATGTTTGAGTATTGATGGCTAGACTGGAGAGGGTGTTGCTAAAGTTGGTGGGTCAGGATCAATTATGGTTTGTTAGAAAGAACTGTGATTAAAAAGCAGGGTTAAAATAACATCTGATTGATAGGCATTACATTAAATATTTAAGAATATGATTATAACAATAACAATCAAAAACCATGAAAGAGAGAGAGCAACATTTTCATCTGGAGTACCTATATACCTCTGTTCTGGCTGATAATAAAATGTCAGCTTTTGTGAACTTGCCTTATTAAAAGATTAAACCCTATGAATGATTGAAGACTAATCATTAGTAAAATATGATAAAGAATTAAGTATTTTTCCCCACAAAATGGGCAGTCCTTGACATTGAGGATATCATGGTTACTATGTAGATTTTACCAACACTTGTATGTAATATGAAGTTCTAAACTTACTTCACGCCATTTGGCATTTAGTGCGTGAACAGCGATAATTTATATGTAAAGTTGAAAGCCACAAAGGCCCCCAACTATGAAACTATAAATACATTATGGGCATAAAGCTTGGCTGTATGATTCTACTTACACTGTCACAGCCTGCTTTATATTAGTAATTTTGTAAATGTAAATATATGTTACTCTGCAGGGAGTCCAAATACATTCCAAAGTACATTTTGTAAAAAAATAAATAAATAAAAATAATCTGAGCTGCAGCAATTGGGCCTTGTCATAACATCAGTGAGAAAAACAGAAGCTTAAAAGATGGTCATATACTCTACTTCAGTGCTATCAAAATGCAACTGCTGCCTTTCACAAGTATCCATTACACCTCTTCTAGTAATGTGTTTGGAAAAACATTATGCATTTAACAATGGATCGTTATACTACGGTGGTGGTGCTGCAGTAGCGTTGTCGCCTCACAGTTAGACATTGCCCATTCGATTCTCAGTTAGAGCATCTTCTGTGTGTCGACATGCGTGAATGGGCGTTCCTTCGTTGAAGGTTGTGCATTAGGCCCGGCAAGCCAGCACGTAAAAATCTACTGCCAATTATTAGAGGACCGGAGTTCTGCTGTGGTGACCCCTAACCGGGAAAAGCCGAAACAAACAAACAAACATTTAACAATGGATCATTAATGTCCGATGAGCATGAATAGACTCCTCACTCCAATGCAAAGTAATGACCATATACTACAATGAAAACTGAATTTAGATGTTGACATTCTCCAGTCCAATAAATGTATAGAACCCTTCTCAAGCATATAAGCGTTGTTTCCCTTAATTTTGCATTTTGACTTTATTCATCATCATCATCATCATCATCATCAGCCCCATTTTTCCTATTTTTTTCTACATGGGGTCGGGGTATCGTGTTAACTGTCACCAACTCTCTCGATTCAGTGCCACACTCCTGCCTTCTTGAACACTCATGCCTGACTGTCACAGATCTTCTTTCACACAATCCATCCACCTCTTTGCTGGACGTCCTCGCTTCCTCTTACCTTCTTCCTGTCTGTCCCAAATCTTCCTCACCAGAATTTCTTCTGCTTTTCTGCACATGTGCCCAAACCCCTGTAATCTGTTCTTTTTGATCTTTCCTGCAATTGGAGCTACTTTGGCTTCTGCTCTTATGTCCTCATTTCTTCATCAGTCCCACAGTGTGCATCCTACCATCCTTCTCAGGCACTTCATTTCCATCACCTCTAGCTTCTATAACTGTTCTGCCTTTACTGCCCAGGTTTCTGTACCATACAGTAGTACTGGTCGCACCACTGTCTTGTACACCTTACTTTTCAGCTTCTTGACATTCTTCTGTCATAGACTACACCTAATACTCTATGCTAGCTGGCTGCAGCCCCTCTGATTCTAGCTTTGACCTCTTCATTCAGACTACCCTTCTTTTCAACTACTCCTCCCAGATGCTTGAAGCTGTTTACCTGCCCGTGGCAGGGCTAGCCACTCGACGGTGTAAAATATGGCTCTAGGTAATTCTGTCATGTTGACTTTGACTTTATTGTCATTTACAATTTCTAGCTGACATACCCCAAACATTTTTTAACTGAAATGTTATAAATGAATTAAGTATTATATGTTCATCCAGAGAAAACTGCACTTTCACTTTCTATATGTATTTTCTATTCATAACAATAACAAACCACAATCTTCTAAAATGTTGCCGGTTTGTTTCTAACCTAAAGTTTTAGCAGCAGATGGTCAGTTAATTATTGCTCAAGGCTGCACAAAATTCAGGTAGATTCTTTGGTGAGTACGATGGAAGCACAGTATATTCTCATAAATGACTTTCTTCTCGGATTCAGTGGACTGCACATGCCCAGAGCTCTTTCTGTTTTTTTTTTTCCTTAGCCAAGTACCTGATTTTGAAATATTCCCCTTCTAGTTTCAGAAAGGAGTTGTTAATGGTGTACTACTCATCAACATAGCTGCTATTGCACTCCTTGCAAACGCATTTCACTTGTAAATATGAATCTGCTTTGTTTCTGCTTTACAGAGCAAACAGATCATGTGCTTTTAATGAAAAGGGAGAAGAGCTATATACAGTTTAATAAAGAAAACAGTGAGCTACGAAGAATACTTATCCTCACTCGTGTGCTATCTCTTCCTTTTCTTCAGTTTGAATTTTACCTCAAGGATAAACTGATATATTGCAATGAACGAGAGACATTTGCAGAAATGTGCTCAGATGTTATGAAGCCATCTTAGTTAGACCATGTGACTGGACTGAGTCAGTAAATGAAACAGCAAAAAATTTAAGGGCGTTTTATATGATCCTGCATTCAGAGAAAAACAGTTATCATTTTACACAGCAAAAGCAGATTATTACAATAACTGAAAAAATATTATCTGTTAACTGTGTGCACATTCTCTGCTATACTCATAAAGCAGGAGTCTTGGTCCCTAGTGTTTTCCCAGCTGATTCAACTTACCATCCAAGGTTCAGCTACAGGCAGAGCATAAAGACAGAACAGAATGTCTGTCCCTAAGCACAGGGGCAGTATGAGAAAGTAAGAGGTATTTTTCTTCTTTGGGCTATAAATCCTTACAAATGTAGTTAACTAGTTAAAAAAGACATGCCAACCACTGTACCAATCTAAAAAAATCTTTTTTTGTGGGGGGTGATTCTCCAGTTCGTGAGATTTGTAGCCCAGCATCCCTGCAAGTCAGTGAATGCTAACTCCAAGCTTGCTGAGCCTCAGGGAAAGGGGAAACTACCCTTCTGCAATCCTGAAGTTTACATTACAAAAACATTTGATGAGTCAGGAGTCGATGATTTGACACCATTGTATCAGGACTTGATGAGAGATTCATTTACATAAAGTCATGCTCCCATTAGCTGCACATGTATGGCTCCTAGAAGAGCTAAAGATGTAGTGCTGGGAAAACATGCAGATTTCACTAAGGGCTCTCAACGCAGCAGTTTCTCTACCAGTCTGCATGGGAAAGTAAAACTATTACTGCATTCTCAGTCCTTCTCTAGCTTGACTAGACCATTAGCAGATCCGATCCTCTTCCAAACATGGATTGCTGTTGCTGTAGGCTAGAAATCTACCTGCTTAACTTCAGGGTGTAACCTCCTGATGGACAAATCCATAGATTGAATGCTTGAGATTCATTTGCCTGAGGTTCAACTCGCTCACAATCAGATTTTCTTCTTAGGAAATCACTGTTGGCAAGTTGCACCAGAACTGGTTTCCTTTTGGGGGGAATTTCCCTCTTGTTTAAGTTGGTTCCACCATGGAGTTGATATACATATGCATATATCTAAAAGTTCTGGACAGTGGGGGCTTGTAGCAAAAAATTGTGTCTTTTGGTATTTTTTTTTTTTTTGCAAAAGCAGTTTGGGGATTCCAATCCTCAGTGTATTCACTTTTGGCCAGTTATAATGGAAACATTTCAGATTACCTACGATAAATTGTAGAAACTGACATTTAACATTATTCAGTAGTTATAAGTCATGTAATCAAGAGTTTCCAGAACAACATGATTTAAAAGCATTCATTCTTATACTTCAGTGCAAATATTAATAATTACATTTGCAGAGGCCATTACCAGCTTTATCCTAAAAGGGTAACATTCAGGTTAAAGAGTATACTCAGAAAATTAATTTTTCTCCATTCAGCAATGGCTTTTGTGGGGGCCCCCAAAATAGTCAAGGATGATTAAGGGAGCTTCACTGTATCCATTTACAGAGTCTGAGGAGTAGGGGGAGGGCATCAGACTCCTAGTAGATCTAAGTGACTGAATGTTATGTGATATATTTTATGCCTTCTTTTTGAAATATAATTACTCGTTATCTGTATTTTTTACCAACACCCAGAAGATTAATGTGCGTGCCCCAACATTACTGGATGAGTGCACAGGTTTTACACACACACACACACACACACACACACACACACACACACACACACACACACACACACACACATATATATATATATATAGGGTTACCATATTTGATTGTATGTAAAAGAGGACGAAAAAATATGTGCTGCTCCCCTCTTAGGTTGAAGGGCAAAAAAAAAAAAGGTCAGTGTTTGGTATGCGATGAGCCACTCAAAACCTCGCACAGTGGACCCTCTTCTGTTCAATGCTGAACATCAAGCAGTTCCGCATTGAACAGAGCTCTGCTTTTTGATTGGCTCGTATACCGGTATACGAGCCAATCAAAAACGCGCACAGCGGACCCTCTTCTGTTCAGTGCGGAACATCAAGCTGTTCCACATTGAACAGAGCTCCGCTTTTTGATTGGCTTGGTATATGAGCTAATCAAAACTGCGCACAGCTGACCCTCTTCTGTTCAATGCGGAACATCAAGCAGTTCCGCATTGAACAGAGCTCCGTTTTTTGACTGGCTCGTATACCGGTTATGAGCCAATCAAAAAAAAAAAAAAAAAAAGCAGAGGAAAGACTCCGAAATAGGGATGTCTGGTTTTTAAAAATTCTGCGATTTGTACCCGGACAAATCACAGAATTTTCAAAAACCGCCCGGACAGGAGCCCAAAAAAGAGGACGTGTCCAGGAAAACCCAGACGTATGGTAACCTTACACATATACAGACACTCACAAAGCATAAGCCATAGCAATACTGGTTTTGTACATATTTCAGCAAATAGCAATACATTGTACAACACTGGTACTGCCACTCCAGATCAGTGACTGCTGTTTAACAGTCACCAAACAGCAGCAGGGGTAAGTCATTTTTATTTACCTCACTGAGGAGTAAGGAATACTTGTGACTTTCCCTCATTTTGCCTCATAATTTTACTCTGTCCTTTGTAAAAAGTTTGATTTACTTATAAATCATTCAAGATTACAGACAGACAGTAAATTCAGACATTAGTGTTATATACTTCTTATTGTCCAAAAGTACATACCCGTGGTGGTGGTGCTGCGGTAGCGTTGTCGCCTCACAGTAGGACGCTGTCCGGTCTGATTCTCAGCTAGAGCATCTTCTGCGTGGCGACATGCGTGAATGGGCGTACCTTCGTTGAAGGTTGTGCATCAGGCCTGGCAAGCCGGTATGTAAAAATCAACTGCCAATCATTAGCGGACCGGAATTCCGCTGTGGCGACCCCTAACCGGGAAAAGCCGAAAGACACAAACAATTGTCCAAAAGTGCATGTTGATGCAAAAGGTGTTATTCTATTCATTTTTAAGTGAATTTGAGTAATGCTTAAAACTTGTTCCTGATTTTGAGCCTTTATTCTGTTATTACTTCTGGCATTGTGCAGAAATCTTCAGCAAGGAAATTGAATGTTACAGTATCTGGTGTTCTGCCAGTATTTTTAAAACTCCCTGAAAGAGAAAATCATCCTTGAAGACTGGAAGCTTCAGCGCTTCTTAAAATCCACAGAGTGCACTGAGATCAGTCACTCTGGGCTGCTTGCTGATCTCTCAAGCACTTACCTTTCTCTCATTTATTATCAGCTTTGTCTTAAAAGGTTCATATCACAACCCTGATAAGGTAAAACAGCATAATCAGGAAATGATTACATTTTTTCTCCCCATTTTTCTACAACCAGCAGCAGCTTTTATGGAGCCCACACACAGTCAAAGATGATTAAGGGGGTCTTGTAGCTCTGGGTATTGCAGATGCCTAAAGCTGGCTATGTTGTTAATTTTAGTGAAGAGAGTGTCCACCAGCAGGGTATAACTTAGTTAGGGGCACTATGTCAGTGGTAAAATATCTAATGGAAATGTGAAGTCTATTACTTGATAAAACTCTGTTACTATAACCAGAATGTCTTTTAATTTTAAAGGAGATCTAAATAAGAGTTATTACCCACCTGCTTTAGTAAGTCTACATGATTGCTGTACTAGCTTTTGTTGGTTTGACAGACATGTTATTAAATATCAGTTTACGATAACTTGCGCTGGTTGGGGGTCCCTCAGGAACAGAGGGCCCCGAGTGACTGCAGGGTTCGCTGGTGCCTAAAGTCAGCTATGCACATGCATCAATTATTTAATGGTTGGGGGTTGGCGTAATGGTTTAGCTGTTTGCCTGACAGACACAAGGTACAATGTTTGATTCTCATCTGTGAAAATGAAATTTGCTAGCCTTAAAATAGCCCACAAAGGCAGCTATCCTAGTACTTAGCTATGAAATGTAAACTCCTTTTGCTTGAATTATTATTGCCAAGATTCATAAACATAGTGCAGAACTGTGTAGGACTGGTACATGAAAAACAGTTCATGAATGCCCCTACACCCCTGCATTATCACCATACACTACTACATGCAAGAATGAGTTCAATTCAGGTACTCACACAAAGAATAGCAGCATGGTCTGTGATTTATAAACTTGTGAATCGTGAAGCACACTGTGATGCTTCTACAAGCATTTGTGGGGCTAAAAGTGCAAACTTACTGTATACAAACCAATAACTTTGAATACTATGAGCCATAAACTGTGATGTTGTTTCAATACAGCTTGACTGAGTAACATCATAACATAGCAAAAACACAAAACATGTCTCCAAGTATTCAAGACTTAACATTTCAAAGCAAAGCAAACTTTATTGTCATTCAGCCATACAAAGTACAGCTGAATGAAATTATGTTCCTCCAAGCTCATGCACAATAACATAACATCACTACACAGCTACATGTAACAGTAAACAGTAAACGGCAATAACACAACAGTCAAACAGCCAGCCGAAGATCAACATTATCAAAATAGTCTTTTTTCCATCAGTGCAACCTCCTGCAGTCAACCGCTGCTACAGTCCTGACCATCCATAGCAACTTCTAGTCCAACAATCCACCTTCCAACCCTCTCTGACCGCAGTCTATCAATCAACTTTACCTGTAGGCCCAACTGGTCTCTGACCACACCATCACCAGCAACCACCAAGTCTTCCTGTCTGCTGACACCACAGACCAACATCCAAACCATCTCCTTCTCCATATTCCATCATTCTAACCACCACCACATTCCAGGAGTCCATTTCCCAAAAAAAAAATCAAACGAAAAATCCTTTTCCCGCACTCAGTATTGGCTAGATCACTGTTGCAGGCCACAACTTCTACCACTCCATGTTATATATTAGCAAAATAGGCAAATACAGACACTACAGTACATTTCGACACCATCAACATTCTCATGGAAAAGTCCACTCACTAGACAACAAGAAGCGGACTCACCTTATGAAAACTTCACACGGCAAGACACAAAAACAGAAAGTTCATATTGGCAGCCAGAGAGACCGCTGCCATACTCGGTGTCGCCATCATCAACTCTTGCACAGAAGTGTAGCATCTTCAACACTTGCATTAGAGCCTCTGAAAGTACGTATACTAAGCAAAACAACAGAGTGGAACAAGCACACTCTGTTGCACCACCCCCTCAGTGATATCACAATGTATCATCCAGTGACTTCAGCACCAAGACCAGATCCCTTCATCTACATAAAATGTAAATAAATGCTACTCCACAGTCATACCATTGTAGCCAGAAACATTTAAGAATTACCCCTTCCAAACACTGCAAAGCAGGATTATTCAATAGCGTGTCATAATCCCCACTTGAAAGATAACCACTGCTTCCGGCAAAAACAGTAATGTGGTAATGTCCCATTGTTAACTGTGCCAGCTTTTGTTTTACTACATATCAGACATGCATAATTGTCCATAGAATTTTTACAGCACAATGAAAAACTGCTGTCTGCATAAGACATGTCACAGCTGGATTATGTGCAACAAGTAGTTGAGCATGAAGCATAACACAGTAAACAATTTCAATGAGAGTATGTAGATGGCTTTCTGGTGCTCCATATCATTTCCTGACCATCTGATTTGCCACTGTGTCTCACATAAGCTTTCCTTCCACATCATATCTGCTAAATTTGCAAAGAAGGTTTACATTTTAAACTTTAAAACTCAGTGACAATTATGTGATGTGGTACAAGGCAGACATAGTTTGCTCAGAAGTGCCTATAGCAGTCATATAACTAGCATCTAGAGGGTACTTCCCTGCAACAGTTAAATACCAGCTGCAATATGCATTTACAGTGCACAGGTCTTGCCTATAGCATGTCTGTTAAAGGTGCCTCTGTGTGTGATCTATCTCTGATATTAGTATGGTCTAGGAACTGAAGCAAATTCTATCCATATATAACCTTCATAGCACAAATCCCTTGTATGAAACTCTGGACTATTTTTATGCATGTATGTTGGGACCTCAACAGGAAATGCAATAATAAAAAAAAATCTTCACAGGCTTGCTAAAATGTTCTATTCAGTTACAAATAAAGAAAGATAGAGCAACTTTACAAAAGTGTGGATAATATATCTAAAACTAAAACTTCCTACGAGTTTGCTTGTGCTAGTGGTATGTATGTAAGAGCAGCAAATGATTCTTTAATTATGCATATAAGACAAGAATGACCTCACAGTTAAGCTACTCATGTTTTAATTATATACTGATCACAGGAACAGACAAAGGACTCAATACAGCTTTTCTATGGGGTTCTGGGCCCCCAAAGTATCTCCTCCAATAACAGCAAGTTGATACCAGTATTTTAGTTTTTATTCATCAGTTACTTCCTTTTGGTGCTGAGTTTTCATACTCTTCACAACTTCGAATTAGGACTGACTACGTACCTGCTTCTTTTTGTTTTACTCGGATAACCCCTCTGTTTTCTAGCATCAGCTTGGCCTAGTTTACCCTACAAGAAAACTATATGTATAAGCACTGGACTGAAGGACCACTGTATTACCTCCCACAGGTACCTCAAACTGATAGAACACTGAAAACAAGAAGGACACCAGGGCCATGAGAGTAAGAAGCACCTATCAACAAAGGGTTCTGGGCTCCCCAAGCATCTCCTCCAAGCAAGTTGATACCAGTTTTTAGGTTTTATCCCTTAGTTACTCTCTTTTGGGAGCTGAGGTTTCATACTCACTGTAACTTCGAACTAGGACTGGACTGTGTATCTGCTTGTTTTTGTTTTACCTGGGTAACCCCTCTGTTTTCCGGCATTAACCTGGCCTAGTTTACCATACAAGAAAACTACATGGGAAAGCATTGGACTGAAGGACTACTGAATTACCTGTCACAGGTACTTCAAACCATCCGAACACTGAAAACAAGGACACCAGGGCCATGACAGTAAGAAGCACCCATCAACATAGGGCACTGGACCCCTGAAGCATCTCCTCCAATAATGGCAAGTTGATACCAGGTTTTTAGAACTCAACAAGGTGGTAAAAAGACATTGTTCTGTAAATCTCAAGGGCCTTTCCAAGAGCCACATGGAGAATTTTCTCCTAGAGGCAGAGGGAGAAATAACTACAATGGGAGATGCCACACGCAGCAGATGGGGTCCGCAGAATCAAGGGTCTCAAGATTCTTTCTTGGTACATCCTTTCAGCACTCCTGAAAGGTTACCTGACTGCCCCTCTCTGGAGGCAAGTGGGGGTACTTGTCCTGGCACTCAAAAGCCTGACTAGCCATCACAAAAAATGTATGGGTGCAAAGGATCATATCCAGAGGACATTTCATTCCCTTTTTACATGTTCCCCAAAGGAAAAGAAAATGTCTCCCTGATGTTTCACCCAATCAGAGGTAATTAACAGCTATAGAGATTCAAAAGCTGCTGGACAAAAGAGTCATCCAAGAGATCCCCCCCCCCCCCAGACCAAAGAGGTTCTGGAATGTGCCCAAGATTCTTTTTATTGCCAAAGAAAACAGGGGACCTGGAACCCATTATGGATCTCAGTTACCTAAACGAGTTTGTAAATAACTCCAAATTCTGGATGGTGATGGTTCAGTCCATTCTACCTCTCCTTGAGAAGGATGACTGGATGTGCTTTCTAGATCTTCAAGACACATACTACCATATCAAAATGAACAGCCACTCTCAAATATATTTATGCTTCTGGCTGGCAAACAGTTATTACCAATTCACAGCCCTGCCCTTCAGTCTCACCACAGCCCCTAGGGTGTTCACCAAATGCATGGCAGTGATAGCTAGTGGTCATCAAAGACTGCATGGATTCAGTGTGTTTCCTTATTTAGATGGCTGGCTTCTTATTGCACCGACCAGGCATCTTCTGGAAAAGGCCAGAGATTACCTACTCCATTTATCTCAATCTCTGGGAATTACAATAAATCTGGCAAAGTTGCAACCTCAACCACTTCAGGTCTTGAAGTTTATAGGGGTTCATCAAGACACAGTCAATTGCCTAGTCCTTCGGCCTCAAAGCAGAATTCTTACTTTAAAATCGCAAGTCAGCCATGTTCTTTCTCATCCTTCTCCACTCAGAAAGAATAGTACTCAAAGACCAAGTGTCAGTGGCTGCTGCAATAACTTGTAATACCTACTGCTCATCTCCTTATGAGAATTCTTCAGAGGACCCTAATAGTGCAATGGTCTTTCCATCAACAATCTCTACAACATCTAATAAAATTATTTCAAGTTTGCAGAAAATCCTTATTGTGGTTGATACACTCCGAAGAGATTTGTCAAGGGTGCCCATTTATCCTTCCTCCCCTGAATGCCACGTTGACTATTGACACTTCCCAGCTGGGATGGGGGGGGGGGCATTACTTGAGATGGACAGTTCAAGGCATATGGTCCCAAGAAGAGAGCAATTTGCATATAAATGTTCTAGAGATGAGAGTGGTGCTTCTAGCATTGCAACCCTTCTCTTCTGCTAGGAACTATTGCTATTAAGATGGACATGTCAGTAGTCTGGTACATCAACAAAACAGAGGAAAACCAGATCCTATCCCCTGTGCCAAGAAGCAATGAGGGTTTGGCAATGGGCAATCTCCTCCAACTGCTTTCTGGTAGCAATGCACATACTGGGGAAATCCAGCATATTAGCAGACAAGCTCAGCAGGACTATCCTGATGCCTCACAAGTGGTCTCTCAATCAGTCAGTGGCAAATATGATCTTCAACAAATGGGGTCAACTGTGCTCTGACCTATTCCCTCTCCCCTCAACAACAAATACAGCAGGTTCTTTGTCCTCTAATCCCCCTCAGGGACAGTCAACGACAGATGCTCTAGTCCATGTTTGGCCCTCCAGTCTCCTTTATGCTTACCCTCCCCTGCCTTTAATACCGAAGTTTCTTAAGAAAGCGCATTGGTTGAAGACCAACGTAATCCTCATTGCCCCCTACTGGCATTGGCAGATATGATTTCTCTTCCTATGGTCTCACCTAGTGTGTCCACTTTGGACATTGGATGGATCCCACTCCAGATCTACTGTAACACCCCACAGGGAGAATTGGCCTCAAATTGGCTGCATGGTTTCTCCAATTCCAGTCATGGCTAGATATTCCAGGCTCTCCTCCCCAGTTCATCAAATTATTTTCTCATCCCACAAACCGTCAACCAGAAAGATTATAAGAGCAAATAGAAAAGATTTTCTTTGTGCACTTGTCAGAGGGATTTAGATCATTTTACTGCTCCACTCCTGGCTGTTTTAGATTTCTTCATCTGCATTTTTCAAACTGGGGTGAGTTTCTTCGCCATTAAAGTGCAGCTAGCATTCACCTCCAGCTACCACATTGGAGATAATTCTTCTCCTTTAGCCTCAGCTAAGTTATTCAAAGCCTTCCTAAAAGGCACATTTTTGCTTAGACCACCAATTTGAGATTCCCACTGCACCTTGGGATCTGACTTTGATGTTACACGCTTTTGTACACCCATGACCCACCATTTGAGCCTTCAGCTAAAATAGATATTAAGTTTCTGTCTTGGAAAACTGTCTTTTTGGTGGCTATCACAACAGCAAGATGAGTGCCAGAACTTCAAGCACTATCTGCGAAACCACCATATTTCATTTTTCATAAGGAAAGAGTTACTGTAAGTACTAATCCTTCCTTTCTACCAAAAGTGGCCTCTAAATCAAACATTAATCAAGTAATCAACCTACCAATTTTCTTTCCAAATTTTGACAATAAAGGAGAATATATCCTTCATCTCTTAGATGTCCGAAGGAAACTTCATTTTTTATTTTCATAGGACTAAGGAATATAGAAACACTGATCAATTGTTTGTCTCCTTTTTCCCATAGCAAGATGGGAAAACCAGTTTCAAAAACTGCTCTAGCTAAATGGATAACAGAGTGTATTACTTTACCAAGACAACCAAATGCTCATTCAACCAGGTCAATGCCTACATCAGCTGTGTTTTGGGCAAGAGCTTCCATTGATGGCATTTGTGCAACTCCCACTTGGTCTAATGCTAATACTTCTATTTCTCATTACAAAAGGGATATCTCCAGGAACAGAACATCATTCAGTTCTGCTGTGCTCCGGAACATCCTTCTATGAGGGCCACCCAAGGTAATCATAGCTGGGGACTCTGTCCCATTCATTGAAGAATGGATGAAAATGACATTGGATATTAAAGTTATGTACTCACAATAACTATGCATCTGTGTTGGTCATTTCCATTTTTCCTCAACTTCCCTCCCACCTTCCCCCTATCCATGTCTTTGGGAAAGTCCTAATGGAATTGTTATTAGGAACCACAGTTCCCGTTTGAGCTCCTGATCTCTCAGCTATCACTGTTCTGTCATAGCTGTCTTGAGTTACTTTTTCTTGTAATGTTCTATGATAGTAAACTTGATCTGAGATAATACAGTGATCAGGGGCATTATAGGTAAGGGAGGAGCTCGAGAGTTGGATCCTAGAATCTATAGAAAGTGGACGAGTTGGATCCCGGGATCAGATCTGAACCCAATTGTAGAGGAACAAATGAAAATGACAGCATCAGAGCCATAGTTATAGTGAGTACATAACTTTAATTTATTGCTGAACCAATTCGTGTGTGTGTACATAGTTTTTAGCTATAACCTTTGTTTTATCTTCATTAATGTTATTCACCAAAAAAATGGGAAATGTCTCAGAATGTTCCATAAAACTGAGATGTCCTTTTCTGGTTTAAACCGGTACAAAATAATATCATCTGCAGATAAAGACTTTTCCTAAACACTATACCAATTATATCCTTGAATTTCTGAGTCCCTTATTTCATTTACTTCTTCTTCCTCCCGTTAGCGGTCACCACATCGGATCATCTGTTTCCATTTCTTCCTATCCTCTGCATCTTGCTCTGTCACACCAACCACCTGCATGTCCTCTCTCACCACATCCATAAACCTTATCTTAGGCCTTCCACTTTTCCTGTTACCTGGCAGCTTCATCCTTTGCATCTTTTTCCCAAAATACTCTGCATCCCTCCTCAGCACATGTCCAAACCAATGTAATCTTGCCTCTCTGGCTTTGTCTCCAAACCTTCCAACCTGGGCTGACCCTCTAATATACTTATTTCTAATCCTGTCCACCTTCATCACACCCAGTGCAAATCTTAACATCTTTAACTCTGCCACGTCCAGCTCTGACTCCTGCCTTTTTGTCAATGCCACTGTCTTCAACCCATATAACATAGCTGGTCTTACTACCCTCTTGAAGACCTTCCATTTCACTCTTACTGGTACTCATCTGTCACAAATCACTCCTAACACTCTTCTCCACCCACTCCATCCTGCCTGTACTCTCTTCTTCACCTCTCTTCCACACTCACCATTACTCTGAACTGTTGATCCCAAGTATTTAAACTCATCCACCTTCGCCAACTCTAATCCCTGCAACCTCACCATTCCTCTATCCTCCCTCTCATTCACAAACATATATTCTGTCATACTCCTGATGACCTTCATTTCTCTTCTCCCTAGAGCATATCTCCACCTCTCCAGGGTCTCCTCCACCTGTTCCCTACTCTCACTACAGATCATAATGTCATCTCCAAACATCATAGCCCACGAGGACTCCTGTCTGATCTCATCTGTCAACCTGTCCATCACCACTGCAAATAAGAAAGGGCTCAGAGTTGATCCTTGTTGTAATCCCACCTCCACCTTAAACGCATCCGTCACTCCCACTGCAGACCTCATCGCTATCACACTATCCTCATACATATCCTGTACCACTCTTACATACTTCTCTGACACTCCCGACTTCCTCATACAATACCACAACTCCTCTCTAGGCACCCTGTCATATGCTTTCTCAAAGTCCACAAAGACACAATGCAACTCCTTCTGACCTTCTCTGTACTTCTTCATCAACACGCTCAGAGCAAACATCGCATCTGTAGTGCTCTTTCCTGGCATGAAACCATACTGCTGATCACTAATCATCACCTCCCTTCTTAACCTAGCTTCTACTACACTTTCCCATAACTTCATGCTGTGACTGATCAGTTTAATCCCTCTGTAGTTACTACAGCTCTGCACATTACCCTTATTCTTAAAAATCGGTACCAAAACACTTTTTCTCCATTCCTCAGGCATCCTCTCACTTTCCAAGATTTCATTAAACAATCTAGTTAAAAACTCCACTGCCATTTCACCTAAACACCTCCATGCTTCCACAGGTATGTCATCTGGACCAACAGCCTTTCCATTCTTCATCCTCTTCATAGCTATCCTTACTTCCTCCTTGCTAATCCACTGCATTTCATGATTCACTATTCACACATCATCCAACCTTCTCTCCCTCTCATTCTCTTCATTCATCAGCCCCTCAAAGTACTCTTTCCATCTGCTCAACACACTTTCCTCACTTGTGAGTACGTTTCCCTCATTATCCTTTATCATCCTTACCTGCTGCACATCTTTACTAGCTCAGTCCCTCTGTCTACCCAATCCTTTTCTCCCTCCTTAGTGTCCAACCTTTCATACAACTCTTCATATGCCTTATCCTTAGCCTTTGCCATCTTTCTCTTTGCCATGCACCTCATCTCCTTATACGCTTGTCTACTTTCTTCATCTCTTTGACAATCCCACTTTTTCTTCGCCAACCTCTTTCTCTGTATACTGTCCTGTACTTCTTCATATCACCACTAGGTCTCCTTGCCCTCCTTCCTCTTTCCAGATGTCACACCATTTGCTAATGGTTCTAAATATAACACAAATAGCAAAGGAGAAAGATGACACCCCTGCATGGTTCTTCAGACACAACTTATCAGAGAGCAACCTTCCCACTATGATCTTTGCTTCCAATCCCTCATATATCCTTCTACTTAACCATATTACTGTATCAGGAAATGCAATTGCTTCCACTGCCCCACTCACAAAATCCCAGCTTACTCTGTGGAATGCTTTCTCTGCATTGACGCTCCAATAACAGCAGTATTTTCTTACATTTTGCTTCCACGCGGATCATCATTGTTCTATAAACATTGCCACATGTCTGCCTTCCCTTCACAAAACCACATTCATATATATCTATCGATTTTGGCATCACCTTTGCCATTCTTTCAGCTATTATAGACATAAACACTTTATAATCATGGTTTACAACTGAAGTGGGCCTACATGAAGCTGGATCAGATGGGTCTTTACTGTCTTTAGGTATTACAGCCACCACAGCTTTTTTCCAGGATGCTGGTGCCTCCCCCTCCTTTCAAAATACTATTAAACAAAACCTTCCAGATCTTTATCACTTTCTTCCCTCCTAGCTTTCAAACCAACTTCACTGGAATACCATCTGCTCCTGGAGGCTTTCCTGCAGATTGGTTTTACATCACCATTTTTATCTCATTTCCTCCAATTTTAACTGTTAGTGTTTGATCATCATCTACCTCTAACCTCGGTATATTTAAGTCTTCCATGAATTTTTCCATTTGTCGTTTTTCTTTATTTCCCCATTTTTCTTAAATTTTCATAAAATTTCCAAAATACATCCAATATCTCTACAGGATCTCTGGTTATTTTTCTTATAACAGGCTCCCTAGGTTTGGTAACAACCCTTTCTAATTTTTTATTGCCAAGTCATTGTGCCAAACGTTTTTGTGCTTTGGAGCTATTATCAAAAAAAAAAAAACAACAAAAAAAAAACTGTTGTTTAACAGCGATCTTTCTAAGCATCTACAAATTATCAAGGTACTCCCTTACTTTCACTTTAGCACATTACAATTGTGCCTCTTCTTGTTCTATGAAATTCCCATCTTTTGTAATACCTCATCCTTTGTCATCCACTCTAAATAATTATTACTTCTTAACCAGATCTCTTTTCTTTTATTTCTATCCTATTTTAAGCTATACTTTCATTTTCTCACACTCATTAGCTATAAGTTCTGGAGTACCTTCTATGTTCCTTAATAACTAACAGATAATTTCCACTACCCATTCCTTAAATTCTTCTCTTTTTAACAAGTAAGTGGGGAAGTGCCAGAACCTTATCTTTACTTCATTACCCTATATTTTTATTTTAGTAATTATTGGTATATGATCAGAAGCAGTTATTGAATATGTATCAAAGTTCTCAATTAAATGCACATGTTCCAGTGAAATATACGTTTTGCCTAGTCTAGTCCAGTTATTGTACATTGATGAATAATATGTACATTCTCTCTGAGTTCATACTACTGAAATAACATCTTTTATAGCAAATATTTTCATAGATTTCTTATGAAATCTACCCTATTTTGTTATATTTTCCCTTCTAGGCCCCTGAGATACATTTTCATTGTTGCAAATCCCTTGTCAGCAGCGCCTTACTACCTCAAATCTGACATTATTATCCTTTTTCCTCGTCTATCACTGCTGGAGCTCCTCTAGTAACTAATACAAGTACTCCTCATTTCCTTTGTCACTGATTTTCTGCAGAACGTCCATCCTGAAATCCTTTCTTTATCAAATTCACATGCTTTTTTTACAAATGTGTCTCATGTAGCATTGCTATATGCACTCTGCATTTCTAATATAATTAAGTATTCTTTCCATTTTGTCTATATCTGTGAGACCATTCCCAAGATAATATGAAAACCGCTGCCATTTTGATAAGAAGTCATTATTCCCACCTATTATATATGGCAGCTTTTTAAATGTCAATTTCCAGCTTTTGTGATACATGTACTCATTAATTTTTGGCAGGTTAATCCTTTATACATTTTTTCTTACCATCAGCATTGGAATCTGTCACATTTTACAAGTCTTTTTGTTTTAAAACAGTCTCACAGTACTCTCATAACTTGTTAACTCAACACAAACACACATAACTATGAACATCGTCAAATAATAAAATTTAACCCTCATAATAGAAACATTTGTGCCAGACAGCTGCTAACATAAACCCTAATTACCCTGAAATTGCAGTTATCCATACTAAGACTATGTTACTACTATTCAATTACACTAACTAGTGTCTCTTCTTTTTGTGTCCTTATCCCCCCACTCCAAATGTGAAAACAACTTGCATGTTTCAGAAAACATTAACTTTCAGCCTTGAAGAAACCAGTGTTCTGTCTTTTATTGCCCCATTATCAGCCTGTCCCATGAAAATGTGAGAGAAAAAAGGCCAATTTAGTCCTCTGCTGCAGCTGAAAGACAAGCAAAAACATTTATTGCTAAAGGAAAACCTTTCATTGTATTCGGTGTTCACAAATTTACTTGTTTCTGCTTCAATTTTGTTATTTGATTAAGCCAAAGGCTAGATAGAATTGTGTAAATTATCCTATGTCATTTGTAAATATTAATATGATCCACAGGCTTGTTTTACAAATGTAAGAGAATGATATGTTATGATTAAACTATGTTATGTGCTGAGCTTCAAAAATGTAACCACAATGCACTCTGCTGGAAAAGAGCAGAATGTATATGGACTATATGCATGTGCAAATGTATGTTTTCATAGTAGAAGTTGGGACATACAGAGTTAACTTGCAAATAAGTAAAGAGTTTTATGATCTGCTATAACGTTGGTTTATCTCAGCTAAGAGACAGGATGTCTAGGCTAGGGGCTTCTTTCTATTGTACTGAGCCAGAGATAATTACTAGGTTTCAAAGGTAAAGTGTTTTGGTATTGCTCTGTGGCTTCCTAGCAGCTGTACAGCTGAGAGATAAGTATTTTTCACAGACATGTGTTAAACTTTAAGTTCCTGTTAGCCTGGAAATTAAGGGCAGAGGTGACAAGAATGATGTAATTTGAGATGACCCAGCAGAAATGTTTTTTTTGTAATTTATGAGCTATCTCAGAGAGAAAGTCTGGGCATTTTGTATCTTGTCTTGGACCTAGAAACATTCACCCAGCACTTCTGCCTGCATTTTGCATGATGTCAAGTTGTGAGGGGTATAAAACATGCAGCTGACGCCATTACATCAGTTTTTTTTTGGCCCAGATGTCAGGTGCCCCCAAATGGGAAGCAAATAAAATTAAAAACGCAAAAATATACCTCCAACCAAAAGCAAATACACCAAAAAGGCTTTTAAGCATAGTAAAGGAAAGTAGAGGCATAGCAAGAGAAAAACAGGGTGCTGGAGGGAGGGTAACCAGAACTTCAACAGTGAATACACTTGAACATCTACATTTATGGCAAGTGTACACAACTGTGCTATGTTCTTCATGTTTTACTGTTACAGTCATTACATTTGGGTAGATTCCCAAAGGTATGGTTGGGAGGATGGGTTTATACAGCATTAGGACCAGCTATAAGGCCCTGCAAGACTGAGGTGGCAATGCCAGCTCTGGATTTAGAGAAAATTGGTAAATGATAATGCTTGGTGAAAGTATGTACTGAACTCCAGGTAGCAGCTTCTAGAATATCCCTGGTAGGAACACCTCTGAGAAAGGCTGCAAAAGTAGATGCAGCCCTGGTGGAATGAGATCTGATCCCCTGGGGGATAGGTTTTTCCATGGTGCTTATAGCAGAAATGAATGCAATGGCTTATCCATTTAAAATGGTTTGTTTTGAAATAGCCTTCCCCTCTGCCCCAGCAGCAAATGCCACTAGCAATTGTTCAGATTTTTTTTGAAATTTAGTTCTGTCCAAGTAGAATCTAAGTTGTCTGTGCACGTCCAAGGAATGCAGAATCCATTCCCCTTTATTCTACAGATTGGGATAGAAGGTTGTCAAATGAATGGACTGGTTAAAAGCCACACTGGAAAAATGCTTGGGCATGAAGGATGGATTGGTCCTCAGAGATACCCTGTCCGCATGAAAGATGATGAAAGGCTCCACTGCCATAAGGGCCTGTAATTCAGATATCCTTCTAGCTGAAGTGATTGCTAATAGGAAGGCTGTTTTCCAAGAAATACATTTTAAGTCTGTAGTAGCAGCTGGCTCGAAAGGAGGTAAAGTGAGCTTTTCCAAAACAAAGTTAAGGTCCCAGGCAGGGGTAGGAGTTCTCCTGGTTGGTCTCAAGTTCTTTGCCCCTCTGAGATACTGCTTGAGCAGGGGATGAGAAAGGAGGGGTGGTTCTGTGTTATAGTGAGCTGAAATAGCTGAAGTGTGGATTTTAATAGAGGAAAAAGACAGGCCCTTGTGAAGCATTTCAGTTAAGTATTGCAACATTTGAGGTAGATTGGGCACTGCTGTGCTAATCCCTAAAGATTGGTTCCAGGCACAAAATCTTTTCCATTTGTCAGCATAAAATTTTCTACTACTAGGTGTTCTCGCCTCCAAGATGACATCCATCACAGGTCTGCTGAGGGATGCTAAGGGTGGATTTAAGTGATTAGCCAAGCTGCAAGGTTCAATGTTGGGAGCTGAGGGTGCAGAATTTGTTTGTCCTGCTGAGACAGCAAGGAAGGTGTCTGGGGCAGGTGCCATAGTGACACACTGCGCAGGAGTGGGTACCAGTGTTGGCGTGGCCAGTCTGGAGCAATCAAAATCATTTTTGGTTTGTCCTGTTTGACTTTTAGCAGAACTTTGGAGAGCAGAGGCAGAGGGGGAAAGGCGTACACTGATAGGTTTTTCCAGCTGAAGGACAGAGCATCCACTTTCCAGGCTTTTTTGTGAGGAGTCTTTGTGGAAAATTTGTCCAACTGGTAGTTCTGGGGGGAGGCAAATAGATCTATGTCTGGGCTCCCCCATTTGCTTGTCAACATGTTGAAAATCCATGGTCACAGTTTCCACTCGTGTAGGTCCATGAGATTTCTGCTTAGTCCATCTGCCAGTGTATTCAGTTTTCCTGGCAGGAATTGAGCTTGTAGTTGCACTTGGTAGCTCAAGGCCGTGTTCCACAATGCCATGGCTAGTCTGCAGAGGGGATAGGAATGTGTACCCCCTTGCTTCTTTATGTACCACATAACCGTGGTGTTTGTCTTTACCATTAGTTGTCCTGGATGAATGTGGTCCTTGAAGGCTGTCAGAGCATTCTGTACAGCTAACATTTCTTTTTGATTGATATGTAGGCGCATTTGATTTGAGTTCCATTTGCCCTGAATGCATTTCCCTGCAAGGTGAGTCCCCCATGCATAGTCTGATGCGTCTGTAGTTAGGGTTTGGGTGGCAAGGGGTAGCGTGAATGGCAGTCCCTTGTTTAGGTGGCAGGCCTCTTCCCACCAAAGGAACTCCAGGCGTAGGCAAGGTATGATAGGAATCATTGTTTCCAGGCTGTGACAATGTTGACTCCATAGACTTTTTAAGTACCACTGAAGTTTCCTCATATGCAGTCTTGCATATGGAATTAGTAGAATGCAGGAAGCCATGAACCCCAAGGCTTGCAGTATTTGTCTTGCAGATAGCAGGGTTTTTGTGGCCACTTGTTTGAAGTACGTTACCAAATGAATTTGCTTTTCTGGCATGAGGAAAGCCATCTGGGCAGTTGTATTCAAGCTTGCACCCAGGAATGTAATCTGTTGAGAGGGTACCAGTTGTGTACCCTAGACAAGTCAGCACTCTTTGAACAAAGGCCAGATGATTCAAAAGTATGTCCTGGCTTTCTACCTGAATTAGACAATCGTCCAGGTATGGGTATATTTGAATATTTCTTTGCCTGCAAAATGCAATGACTGGAGCTAGCACTTTGTGAATACCCTGTGCAGAGAACTGATAATGCAAGTAGCCTGCTTTGAAGCGTAGGTATCTTCTGCAAGATTCCCTGATTGGGATATGCAGGTAAGCTTCTTTTAAATCTAGAGTTGCCAACCAGGCATCTTTGCCTAGCATAGGAAGTAACTGGTGAAGAGTCAGCATCTTGAATTTTGGAATGTCCGGAAAGGTGTTTAGAGTAGACAGGTCCAGAATTGGACGCCATGATTTGTCTTTTCTGGGTACCAGGAAAAGCCTGGAATAGAAACCATGTCCCCTTTCCTCTTCTGGTACCAGTTGAATAGCTCCCATGGTTAAGAGGGAAAGTACTTGTTGCTGAGCCTCAGCCCACTGATTTGGGGGCAGGTCTGGCCACCCATTTGGTGTTGGCAACATGTGGAAATGAAATCTGTATCCCTGGGACACTGTTTTTAAAACCCATTTGTCCGAGCTTATAAGTTCCCAGTTTTTTGCATGAAGAGCAATCTTTCCCCCCAAAGGGGCAGCTAAAAGGTAAGTGCTTGGTAATTTTAAAGGAAAATCATTGAGACTGTTTACCATAGGGGGGTATCTTGTTATTGCCAGATTTGAAAGTGGAGGCCCCCCATTGCTTAGCTCTGAGAGTCCCTTGAGACTGAAACCTGGTGCTTTTGGTGTGTCTGGGTTTGGCTTGAGTGGATCTGGAAGGAGCTGGAAAGGACCAATTCTTAGTAGGCCAGTGCCTACTAAATCTTGGAGGTTGCACTTGTAAGAAATATTTTACAGTTTGCATAGATTTAGCTTTATCTTTCATCTTTTTTAGAACTTCTTCAGCCTTATTGCCAAACAGGCGGTCCTGATTTAAAGGAGCATCCAACAATTTTGCTTTAACATGATCAGGCAGAGATTGCTCCTTAAGCCAAGCATGCCTTCTAAGCACAGACCCAGTAACAGCAGCCCTGCAAGAGGCCTCTAAAGAATCAAAACCACATTGCAAAGTATGTCTTCCAACTTGTTCAGCAGAATGCAATACATCCTATAAATCTTTATTTTCCACACAGTCAGAAATCAACATAATTTTATGTTTAAGCAGTCCAATTATATGCTGCTATTTTAACATATGAAATTGGCAGTTTAAAGCCCTGATTGCCACGGTTGCAGAAGTATAAACCTTTTTACCCCATCTATCCAGCGCCCTGGAGTCTCTGTCAGAAGGGGTAGGATTTTTAGCAGTAGAAGCCTTAATGTTCTTGGGCCCCTGAGAAATGGTTTCTGGATCCACAACAGGATTTTTGAAAAGGAACTTGTGGGACTCAGGTACCCTGTAGTATCTGTCAGGTTTACTAGGAGCTGGACGCAGGGAATCAGAGGCCATACTGGATTCCGAAAACACATTATCAACAATGTCTAGTACAGGAGGTATAGCCAATGGCTTATGCTGAGGTAGAAGAAGGAAATCTCTAAGCCTCTTTTTAAATTCAGAAAATTCCTGACTTTCCCAGTGGAAATGCTCCCTTAAGGTATGTAAAGTTTCCCCAAAAGAAAAGTCCTCAGGGGGGAAGCAGAGGGAATGGAATCCTCTGCATCAGAATCCTCATAAGTAGGTATGGACAAATCCAGGTCATTGGAAGAATTAGAAGAAACAGAGTCCTGATCAGAAGATTCATAGTCAAGCTGAGCCCTAGGCCTCTTCGAATGGGGGGGGGGGGGTTGACTACCCGTGATTAGAGTAATAAGATCTTCAACCATTTTGATTATTTGTTTTTAGGCATAGAGGGCTGAACATGTGGCCTGGGCATCGGTTTTTTAGACATAGATCAAGATTTAGGCCTTAGTATAGAAGGTAGAGTCGGTTTAATATGCAAGTCTGTAGGCCTGAATACACCCTCAGAAGCCAGTGCCTGCACAGTGGCTCTGGACCCATCCAAGGTAGAGACATCCGCGGGTTTCATAGGTGAAGCATCTCGTGGCATTCCAGACTCCAAATGGGTCTCAGTAGAGGCCTGTGAGTCAGAAGTAGTGGGTATCAGGGGCTGCGAAAGCACCTCACTGAGTACCGGCGAACTGGTGACTGACTTAGGAGAAGCGTCGTCGGCAGTTTTGGACCTTGACGGCCTGTCTCTGTCTTTTTCTTTGCATTTTTTCAGAATTCCGGTAGTTGGATGGCTAACTGACGTCATTTCTCGATAATTAAACCAAGAACTGAAATATTTAGAGGCAAAAATGTACCGACGATGGATAGTGCGCTGATTAATAAAGCACAAAACTGACAGCAAGGTACGCCGTGGTCAGGGCCTAGGCAAGGAATACAGTACAAATGAAAATCTTTATGAGGTATTTGCTTTCCACAAGTAATGCAATTATTAACTTTTACTGACATCGGTAAGGAGCAAGAAAAGGTTTCCCCAATGGGGTACTTAGCTTTAAGTTGAAGACTTCGGTTCTGAAACTCGAAAATGAAAATTTCAGGAGTCGGCCGACCGGCACTTGCAAACTGCTTCTGCTTCGGGCACTGCACGGCAAGAAAGACTGATGTAATGGCACCGGCTGCATGTTTTATACCCCTGATGACCTGACGTCATGGAAGAAGGGACAGCAACCGACGCAAGACCCAAGACTTTGTTAATCAGGCCGACTAAGGGCAACCTGCCAGCATATTACCCAAATGTAATGATTGCAACAGTGAAACATGAAGAACATCTGGTCACCCTTTGGGGAAGGCCTTATTAGGAGCTGATAATTAGAGGCTGGTGGCAGTGATTTCTAACTTATAGTCTGGGCAAAAGGGGTCATAGCTAGTGAACTTGTGCCAGCCTTTCCCAGGAGTGTCTGCGTGTTTGTATATAAATCATATCTCAAATTGTGTGTGTGTGTGTGTGTGTGTGTGTGTGTGTGTGTGTGTGTGTGTGTGTGTGTGTGTGTGTGTGTGTGTGTGTGTGTGTGCGTGTGTGTGTGTGTGTGTGTGTGTGTGTGTGTGTGTGTGTGTGTGTGTGTGTGTGTGTGTCCGCTACATGGGCAGGGACACGAAGCACTCATTGGACAGAGAGGGTGTTGGAGGTTTTGGCTTGACCACTCGGCTGAGATCTGAACCGTATAGCTGTGCCAGTTGGGAATTTTACTGGGGATCTGGACAGTGAGAGAGAGAGAGAAACTAGCCCCAGACTGACTGTGATCTCTCTTAAGAGAAATTGTACTTTACTATGTGTGTACTTGTTATCCTCCCAATGTGCACATCCCTCACTGGTGTTAGTGGTGAGGATTGAGGCTCCTTAATTACTGGGCCATGATAGGGGCATCACACAGCTCTACATATATTATATTTTACTTTTACATCCCACTCCCCAACTCAACACCCCAAGATTACAGCCTCTTAACTTAAACACTCTTTAGTGTAGCTTTTTTACTCTTCTTGCACTGTAATGCTTACATTCGTTAATACCAAAAAATAAGAAAGAAAGGGAAGATGAAAAAAAAAAGAAAAACTAACAGTTTTTGCTTTGCAATATCAGTCCAGTTGTTTACTTGAGCCTTCATAAAATTAATACAATCTATTCCTTCTAGTTTCTCTGGTTCAGAGGAAAATCTCAGATTTTCCCTAATTGCTCTGACCTCTAATTCTACTTTTTTTTTTAAACGTTTCTTCTTGATCGGTGTCATACTCATACAGCCTCCTCTTCATTTCAACCTCTGATATTTTTGCAGTTTTATCAGCTCCTCTGAATTTCTGTTTAAATATTCTGTTTTTTTTCCAACCTTTTGTTATTTGAATTTATATACTCTTTCAGTGCTTTGTTTATTTTAATCATCTGCCACATCCATCCCCACACTGCTAAAGCTTACTCAAGATGCCTTCTCAACCACTGAGCAATGGATGAGAAATAATCACCTAGCACTCAATGCCTCTAAAACCAAACTAATGCTATTTACCCCATCTAAAGTCACTTTCTTCAATATAAACACTTTCTCTATTACTAGTCAAAATAACTCACCTCTAGAACTGGTGACAGAGACCAAGTTACTTGGGGTCCAAATTGATAACCAGCTCAAATTCAAATCCCACCTTCAACTAAATATCAAAAAAAAACATCAAAAACTAGGTATGCTCTACCGACAAAACCATTACCTTACACCTGCCACTAAAATCACTCTTTCTACTTCCTTTCTTATCCCCTCCCTTCTCTACGGAGCTCCACTCCTAACTAATCTACAGTCCTCTGTAATAACGCAACTTTCCACTTGCTATAACAAAATCGCCAAATTCGCTACCAGTCACAAATCCTCCACCCACCACTGTTCCTCTCTCCAAAAACTAAAATGGCTAGAACTACCCAATCACCTCACCTACACTCAACTAAGTCTTGCAGACAAGCTCATTTTCAACCCCTCCCTCTGTCCCTCCCTTTCTACTGCTTTTAAAATGCACCTACCTGATAGAGTATTAAGGTCTAACAATCAAAATCTACTAGAAATCTACATACCAACTCGTCCCCCAGGAAAAAAATCTTCTATCCTATAGCCTAGCATGCCTCTGGAACTCCCTACCACCATCCATTCGCACAACCTGTAACCAATTCATTTTCAAAAAATCTCTCCATTCACATCTAGTATCTCAGTGGGAATGCTCATGTTCACACCCCACATAACTAACATTGGCAATCTCCAACTTCCTCCCTTCTCCTGCTTACACCACAAATTTACTATTATTTTCACCTAACTCCTATATTATTATTATTATTTCCTATGGTATTTCCTAAAATTCACTTGACTGCACCTCCTAATGTGTATGCTTCCTAATATATAATGTCTTTCCAGTATTTACTTTGCAACATTCCTCTCTTAGTCTGTATCATATGTAAGTTTCATCACAAGTCTGTATTAACTCTAATGTTTCATGTACTACTGCAATTGTTTGTTTGAATCTTAATTTTTGTATAATAACTTACTGTAGCCTAGATTATTTGGAGCTTTTCTCCCCAGGACTCCATTGAAAACGGGTTCATTTTGGCCCAATGGACTATCCTGGTAAACCAACTGCAAATAAATAAATAAAAAAAAAATCTCTGAGTACATTTGAGTTATTTTATCCTCTAGATTACTGGAAGTCATATTTATTTATTTTATTTATTTATTTTATTTTACGTTTGTTTACCGTGATAGTCTGACTGGATATATGTCCATTTTCAGACGAGGCCCGGGGAGAAAAGCTCCAAATCAACAGACTTACATAGATAACATTACAAAGTATAAAACAAAGTATAAAACAAGTAACTATGTACAATGGCTAGTGGTGATTCCCTAACTGGGACTCACAATTCACTCAGTCAAACACATTTAAACAGCATTAGAAAGTATAAAACAAAGTATAAAACAAGTATAAAACAAGTGACTATGTACAATGGCTAGTGGTGTTCCCTAACTGGGACTCACAGTTCACTCGGTCAGACACTTTTAAAATGCAAGAGACATCGGATTGGTTGCATAGCTTGGTGAAGTGGTTACAAGTTGCGGTATATAGAGATTATGTTTTCAGTTTATAACTTAATCGGGGTTGGTACACGAGCAAAGCCAGTTCTCTTATGGATGACTATAGGGTTATATTACTTGGCAATGAATTCCAGGTTTTGCCAACAAAGTTGGCAAACAGGGACTCACCAGCGCATTATTAGCTTTGTGGGTTTGGACCAGCAGTTTGTTGGCTGATCGTAGGGATCTTAAGTTGCTGTATGGCTTAAAGATATTTACAAGTGAGGGGGTATCCTCAGGGTGGTACAAAATTTTGTGTGCTGTTAAGAATTGATTATATTCAATTAAGCTGGGCAGTTCTAGCCACTCTAGTTATGTCAGGTTCTGGCAATGTTGGGTTCTATAAGTGGAGCCAGTGGCGAATCTGGCAATATAGTTGTAGCTATGGGAGAGCTTACCTAGTTCAGATTTGTTGAGGTTTGAGAGTACTGGCGAGGCATATAAAAGAGTAGAGAGTAGGTGTGATCGGACGATTGCAATCCTAGCCAGTGGGGTTAAAAATGTTTTGTTTCTATACAGTGATCCAAGCTTCTTATTGATAGTCTGTATGGTGTTGTTGACCTGTAGGCCAAATTTAAGACTGTTTTCTATGATAACCCCTAGGAGCTTAGTGTGTTGATCTGGGGAGATAGTGGTACCATTGTTAGATGTGACAGAGAATGAAAGTGTGGCTGGTCTACTAGTGGGGTTGAAGAGTAGAAGTTTAGTTTTTTTGGGGTTCAGCAGTAGGCATTGGTCGGCGAGCCATTTCTCAATAGTGTTGAATGTATTTTGGGTTAGGATTTGCAGTTCAGATGGGGAGGTGGCTGAGCACATCAGAGTGGAATCATCTGCATATTGAATACAGGTGGCTTTAGGGATAGCAGTGTGAAGGTTGTTGATAAAAATAGAGAAGAGTAGTGGACCTAGTATGGAGCCTTGAGGGACACCAAGTATGAGAGGTAGCTGGCTGGAGAGTTTGCCCTGCCATAATACAGCCTGTTGTCTACCAGAGGTAGCTATGGTCTCAGGGGAGCTATTGGTGTGGCTAGCTGAGGTTGGGGTGGTAGAATGACCTGGATGGAGAAGTTGATTTAGGCCTGCCCAGAACTTTGAGGGTGGTTTTGGTGTTTCTGTAGGAGGTTATGGTAAAAGCTTTTTTATCTAGTAAAATAGATTTCTTTTGTATCATTCCTGAGTTGACAATATTTTAAATGGTCAAGTGGGCTTTGGTTGACCTCCAGCTGGCCCATGCCTTGTCACTAGTTTTGATTTTAGATTTGGTATCTTTTGTGAGCGATGGTGCTGTGTTTGATCTACATTTTATTGTACGTGCTGGAGCATGAGCATCAAGGATGCTTAGGAATTCAGTGTTAAAGTGAGCTATAGCCTCTTCTAGTGGTAGATTTTTTAGTACTGACCAGTCAATTGCTTTTAGTTTGTTTAGGAAAACAGCAGTGTCAAAGTTTTTTCTGTTTCTAATTGTTATATATTTGGTCTGGTGGGGGTTTCCTGCCTTATGTTTTATGATATAGGTTAGTAGATGGTCACTAAGGTCATCAGGGAGAGTGCCAGCTGTGTACAGTTGGGGTTGGTTATTAACTAGGATCCAGTCTAGGATACTTTCCCGGTTGGTTGGTTTGTTTATCCTGGTGGGAGAGGTTATGGTCTGTTTAAACCCAGATACGTTTATAGGGGGGGGCTCAGAGGAGCAGGGGTGCCAGTCAGTATTGAAGTCATCAAGAACTATGGTTTCTTGGGGATAGGTAGTGGATAACCAGTGAAGGATATCCCCCAGAGTATTTAAGTTGTTGCCTGGCAGAATATATGCACAGACGATGTTCAAGCATTTGTTATGGTTAATCTGTAGTTTGGTTATGAGGAGTTCTGCATTACTGAATTGGGGTGGTTGAATTGTTTCTCTATTAACAGCTAGAGTATTTTTGTATAGGACTGCTATCCCACCGCCTTTTCTTGTAATGTGGTCCAAACGGTGAATATTATATCCTGGAGGTAGTATCTCATTATCAGTAGTACTAGGTTAGTACGGTCTAAGCGGCGAATATTATATCCTGGAGGTAGTATCTCATTATCAGTAGTACTAGGTTAGTACGGTCTAAGCGGTGAATATTATATCCTGGAGGTAGTATCTCATTATCAGTAGTACTAGGTTAGTACGGTCTAACCGGTGAATATTATATCCTGGAGGTAGTATCTCATTATCAGTAGTACTAGGTTAGTACGGTCTAAGCGGTGAATATTATATCCTGGAGGTAGTATCTCATTATCAGTAGTATTAGGTTTTAGTCAGGTTTCAGTGAGACACATAACGTCTGGGGAGTGGGTTGCTAGGAGGGCATGTAGGTTGGAAATCTTATTGTTAATACTTCTAATATTCAGGTGAAAAGTTAGGAGGGAACTAGTGGGAGTAGAAAGGGGTAGCTTGACTGTGGGGGTTGTGGTAGGGGAGTGAAGGTTATAGGGTGTGGGTAGGCCATGTTGGGCCGTGGTGGGTGGGCCGGGGTTGGGATGAATATCCCCATGTATTATAAGGTTGTAGCTGCAAGATACTCTAAGCTTTAGGAGTTTGTTTATAAGTTTTATATAGTCTTTGTCTTTCGGTTTGTGTTTTGTGGCTTTACAGAGGAGATATTTTATTGATGATGGTAGATTTGGTGTGCTGGGGGTAGTAAATTGTCTGTTCTTATGTATGAAGTCATGAGTGGCTGTTTGACCATTTGGGTAGTGAATGCCATGGTCAAGTTTTTGTTCGTAAGCAGTAAGATGGTAAAATAGAAATAGTGTAGGCAGTAGGGTTATTAGTATTGATTTACTTGTTTGCATTTTGTTAGGGGGCAGGACAATTTTGATGGTTGACTGTGCTGACAGTGTGTGGAAGAATAGGAGAGAAGGAAACAGGTCAAGGGGGAGGGCTGTTCAGTGATGTATGAGGTGCTGATTGGTATTTGACATGTGGGGGGTGGCTAATTTTAGTTTAAATGTAGCACTAGTGGGGGCGGATGAGAATTGAGGGCAGGGAGGGGAGTGGAGCGAGCCCGAGCACAGCGAGGACAAGCGGAGTGGGGCTAACACTGATTCCAAGTATTCCAAGGCTTTGGTATGTATGGTTGAATGTTAAACTAACTTTTGGCTGTAAGTTTTAATTAGTGTCATGCACCAAATTATGGACTATGTAAAAGCTTTAATTTAAACACTTGCAGGATATTTTGTAGCTGCAGGGTATAACTTTTAGGGCTATGTGTGGGAGAGTAGAGTAAAATTACAGTATTCAGGGTGTTATTATGGGTTTAGGAAATAAGATACTAGGGGAAACTAGTTAATTTAAACAGCATAGAGGAAGCCAAATTACTGTGGGGACAGCCTAAAAAGGTGCCTTTAGACCCAGGTCAGCATTATTCAGTACATAGGAATATTTTGTAATACAGTATAAGGTATTAACCTTTTTAAATTGCAGGTCAGACTTCAGAAACTTGTAAAGTTTCTCAGGGCAGCATCCTTTTCAGGCAGGTGACTCTTTTAGTGGGATAGTTTGAAGGGGGTCTGCCTAGAAACAAAAATTATTAGGAGTGAGATCTTTATCAGTACACATAACGTATCACCAAGCAAGCAGCCATTTCCACAGTCACTTAAATTATAAAATATATGGTAAATCAGGAGCTCCATAAAGCTACGAGGCACAGTACTTGCTTCTTTTACATGTGTTGGTCTGCAAACAGTGAACTATATGATTCTATAGTTGATCTATTTTAAACAGAATCACTACCTGTATAGATTACACTAACAAGCACACAATAATGTAGTTACTAATTATGCAAGCCTGTGCACAAAGCCGATTCCATGTCTGATACTGTTCTGTTTAAAATAGGTGCAGGACAACAGCAGTCTGCTTCGTTTTACATTTAAAACACTTTCATTGAGCAAGTAGCTAAATGAGACTAGGAGAGGACAAACAGTAGGCAGTTCGGATATCAGCTGTTTATAATCACTAACACATCAGATTACAAGAAAGCAGTTCCTTTACACAAAATCTCTGTAAGACTTGCAGTTAAAATCACATAGACCTTAATTATAATGTCTTAGTTTGTTTTAAATGCAATCTAAATATGCCAGAAATGTGTTAAATATGGTCCGAGTACAGTATACGCTGTTTGTAGCTTAGTTAGCTGAAATTCAGTGTTTTGGCATTTTATAAGCAGATTTTAGAGAAAAGTAACATATAAGGCTGTAAAAGCAGGCTGCCGACTGGGTCAGGATGCACCGGATATTTGAAAATGGCGGTTTCTGGAGCTATATTAGAAACCCGATATCCGTAGTTAGATAGGGAGGAGTTAAGGGGCTAACACTGATTCCAAGTATTCCAAGGCTTTGGTATGTATGATTGCATGTTAAACTAACTTTTGGCTGTAAGTTTTAATTAGTGGTATGCACCAAATTATGGACTATGTTAAAGCTGTAATTTAAACACTTGCAGGATATTTTGTAGCTGCAGGGTATAACTATTAGGGCTATGTGTGAGAGAGTAGAGTCAAATTACAGTATTCAGGGTGTTATTATGGGTTTAGGAAATAAGATACTAGGGCAAACTAGGTAATTTAAACAGCGCAGAGGAAGCCAAGTTACTGTGGGGACAGCCTAAAAAGGTGCCTTTAGACCCAGGTCAGCATTATTCAGTACATAGGAATATTTTGTAGTACAGTACGAGGTATTAACCTTTTTAAATTGCAGGTCGGACTTCAGAGACTTGTGTACTAGTGTACAGTTTCTTAGGGCAGCATCCTTTTCAGGCAGGTGACTCTTTTAGTGGGATAGTTTGAGGGGGGTCTGCCAGGCTGTAAAAGCAGGCTGCTGACTAGGTCAGGATGCACCGGATATCTGTGATATCTTTCACTGGATATCTTTCACCAAAGCCGGAGCTTGAACTGCTTTTTGCTGAACAGTTGCAGGATTCTTTCCAGTCAGTGTTTTCTCTTCACCTTCTCTAGCTAATTTTCTTTCAGGGTCTTTTAGTTTCTTCTTTGCAGGCAACCAGGCTGTGTAATTACTAGCCAGTAACTGTATTTTACCAGCTAATAATATCACTGACTGCTGTTTCTCAGTTTCTATTTTCACACTGGGAGAGCTGGAGTTAAACTGTTTATCAGTGTGCTGCCATCTTGGAAGTCTCAAATTCAGTCCAATCATACCTCCCAGCTGTCCAGATTTTTACAGAATGTCCAGATTTTTCCTCATACTTTTGGTCAGTTAATCATAAAATTTCTTATCTTCTGGCAAATCACTGAGGAGTAACGTCACTAAATAATGACATACATTTGGGTTTCAGACTTCACATCCTTTAGAAAATCCATACTAACATAAATCCTGTTATTCTAGCACATTTCCAAATTTATAAGAGCAATATTTAAAATCTGCCCCTTTAGTTGGGTCTTTGTTCCTCCATTATTTTAGGCTTTGTCCAGATTTCTAGCGCTAAGACAAGAAGAGGTATGATTCCACTCTTTAATGAAATTTCAGAATGTAGTTAAATAGTAGTCAAACAACACTGCCCCATATGCACTACTGAAAGGCACTAAACTGCCATTTCTGGCATAAGAAACTAAATCGCTACTCAGTCATCAAAGAAAACTGTCATTCTCTTTAGTTTCCCTATTCAGTTCACAATTATGACCCTCTCATTCTGAATGACTAAATGTATTTTTAATGTGAAAGGCGAATGGTGGAGGTCACCCTTCCTGTCTGATGTTGACTAAAGTCCACAGATGTTGCACTCAGGATACTGATATTTGTATGACAACACACCATACATCCTTGAAGTATTTTCTCTTACTCTTCATGAGATTCTGTGCCCATCAGCATACTCCTTTCTCCATCTTTTCTCAAGTCCACAAACTTGTTTGAATATCCCTATATACAGCCTTTTAAATGAATGGTGTGACATCCAATTTTTTCTAAGTAATGTAAATTCAAATTACTTTTAAGTAATTTTATTTCTGGTTTGCAAAGTTAAAACTATGCACCTTCTTTAACAGAATCAAAGGATCACAGGAAATACAAGGCAAATGAGTAACAAGATCATTTATGCCTTGCCAGTACCACCATCATGTTATATGCCCTCCCCACCATGTGAAGAAGGGCAAAGCAGGGTAGTCCTAGAGTAAATTTATGGGTACCTATCTAAGCATCCACATTTAATCTAAAGAATGCTATTGTATCACTTTGTCTATGCTGCAGGTGGAAGTTTGTTCCAGAGATTTGGTTTATGCTGGGTAATACATTTGTCTCTCCAGTTTATGGCAGTTGTCACAGAGGGTTAAAGTTGCGAGGTGTGCTATTTGCAGGGTTTGAGTCCTTCAGCCCTTATTTGCCTTCTGTGTGACCTTGAGTAAATACCTTAACCAGTCACCACTTAGCAGAAATTGAGAATTTGACCTATGAACAGTGCATTTTGTTCATGTACTGGTAGATATATATACATATATACCTAGTTCTACTGTTAGTGAAGCTATTTGACCTGCAAAGATACATCAGATCAACCAGGATCAGTGTGCTAATGGCACACAAAACAAGGTATAGGTCACCCAAGAAGAGCTTATTAAGAGACAGAGTAAAGATACAGCATTCCAAACTTTTCCTGAAAGCTCAGAGACATCCTGATGGAGACATTTACTCTATAATTGGTCTAACTAGATCTGCATAAAAAGGTATAATAACTTATCTTCATCTGGATGATATGCCTTTAAATATTAGTTATGCTAAATGGAAGAATTTTCTAACTACTACTGCTACATGGTGCTTGAAGGAGAGGTCATTATCAGCCTTGGCTCAAATATCCTTGACTATATTATTATTTCAAAATGAGATAATGATTAGTTTTTTGATGGAGGGAAAGAATTGTTTACCAAATTTGGCAATACTACACGTTTTTGCATTTAATTTTAGCCTTATTTTCTTTTCACAACTTGTTTGAGAGGGTTAGTTCCACCTGTAATGAATGGCTATCAGAGGGAGATTTGACATTATTCATTCATTCATTCATGTATTTATTTATTGTATTGCCCCAGGAAAGTCCACTGGGCCTGGAAAGAGCCCACTTTCAGTGGAGGCCCGGGGAGAAAAGCTCGACATTAGCATCCAGTTTGCAGTTATCTGCAGATTTAATTCACTAAAGGTCCTGATTCCTGGTCTGGAGAGTAGAGAAGCAGATGCAAAAAAAGAGAGGTCCCAGTACTGAGCCCTGGGACACACCATTAGTTACTTTCACAATTTCTGAGGACCAGCTGCCACGTTAAATATGAATGTTCTGTCTTTCACCCAATTGGATATCTGCCTTAAGGCACTTACCTTATTTAGAATGCCAGCATGAGATACAATATCAAATTATTCAGCCAGAGCCAAAATAATCTGTGTCAACAAAATAATCAATGCCTGCAGGAAATGAGCCCACCTTGAAAAACAAACGTATGTGAGTCTAGCCTGATAAAGTTTTAGATATCATGTTTATGAGGTCAGATATGATGTGTTCTGTGGTTCTGCAATAAACAATTAAAATGCTGAAACAAAATTATTCAAAAGTATGTGAGTAAAAAAAAAAATCACAAAAGAATGCCACATCATGCCATTCCAGCCTTGTTATTAGAGGATGGGGTAAATGGGGATAAACATATGGCTAAGGCAATCATACACATTGAAACAAGATTAGGATGCCCACAAAGATACGTTCAAACAACACTGCCCCATATGCACCAAAAGTTTATTCAGTTTCTTTTGAAAAAAAATAAACAGGTGAGAGTCTAACATACATATTCTGCAGAAAAAAATGTTAAACGTAATATCCATTTCTTGACTTTGTGAAGGAGATCTGCAAATTATATATTGCTTGTCTCTCATTTATCAGCTATCTTAGCCTTTCGGCCTTTTGAAAAGAAGCTCAGAGGTAAAGTACAAATCTGAATAGAACTTAAAATCATGTGACCAGTGGCATGTGCTTAGAAAGTAAGAAACCATATCACTGTTTCAGTGACTCAGTGAAATTATTTCCAAGCTCAAGGCCTATGCAGGCCCTTTTGGAGTTTGCTTTATTTTAGCCCCAAAAGCAAAGAGAATATTTTTAAATCATAAATTTAGTAGTGTCTTAAATGCAGACAACTTGGTGGTGCGTGCATCCCATATGTTTTGGCACAGAGATCAATAAAGTGCCAGCTCTATAGTGAAAAAGTGTCTTTTGTAAGCTTAATCTAACATTTGGTCATTTAAACAAAATAATTTTACTCGTAGTTACAAATGTTGTGATCCAAAAAATCTATACCCCACATAACAGCCAGGATTTCATCAGTTGAATACTTGTACACCAAAATTAAATCTACCTTCAATAATCTGATTGCATTTGAATAAAACGATAGATGTTCAAGTCTCTTATCATAAGAAAATTGATCACACCCTGCTACCTGCTTTGTAAATACACTGTGAATAAGGTCAGGTCTCTTCAGCTGACAAATTACCAAAAATCAAAAAGGACCACCATGTTCAACAATCGGACATATGGTTGCTGAATATAGCTTAACCATAACACTTCTTTCCCTAGTAGAGAAACTATGAAGAATATTCTTAATATGTGCATAGCACTTCCTAATAACGTTATTAATATGCATATCAAATGTCAGTGTAATAGAAGAATTAATTTTAATACCCAGATCACTCACCTGATTTGAAGAAGAACAAACAAAATTATCCAAAGCATAAGGATAAAAATAGTTATTGACCCCAAAGTACAAAACTGTACTTTTGTTGTTATTAGATTTCATACCATTAAAATGTACCCACACATTAAACTATCTAGATATTTTTTGTACATGATAGTGACCCACTGAATTAGTAAGTATACTGCCAACTTTATATCATCAGCAAATTTATTTGATATGAAGTTGGACAATCACACATTAACAGACCAAATAATAATGGTCCCACACTACATTTTCTACCTAATATCCAATTTATAACCTATCTTGCTTTATAAGCATTCATTTTTGATTTCCTCGGAATATCAACAAAAACAACAGGAGGAACTGAGTTGAAGGCTTTGTTAAAATATAAATATGCTAGTGTCTATATTACATGATCAAACACCTTAACATCGATCACTTAATATCGAAAGCAAAAAACAGCAAACGGCCAAATTTCCCTTGGCCGTTCGCTGGATTTTGCCATTTTCTCCACTGTGGAGTGATCTTGGAGTTGGTATATTTAGTTAGTGGGGATGTGGGGGAACAGCCCCCATGTTGAGGGGCGTGGGGGGCAGAGCCCCCCACTTAGTCTGACTGTAAAGTTCATTTTTTTGTGGCCGACGGTAATGTTTCCCGGTGACATTCACTGTTTTGAAGTTCAATATTACGTGGTCGATGTTAAGGTGTTCGGTCACCTTAGCATTTGATCACGTAATATAGACCCAATATGCTACAGCTATAGCCAAGCTTTCATACAATTAATTCATTGCATATTTATAGAAGTTAATCAAATTATATTAACTTACTCTACTGGAAATAAATCTATATTGAAAAATATCATTACTAAAATTAAACACATGTCTATAAGATAAATTACTGCCCACTCAAAACACATATCAGGCCTATAATTATTAATAGTGTAGCTTGAATTACTTTTTACAATTGGAATGCCAATCACCTCTCTCTATATCCATCCATCCATCCATCCATCCATCCATCCATCCATCAGTCCATCCATCCATCCATCCATCCATCCATCCATCCATCCATCCATCCATCCTCAACTGCTTTTTCCCATTTTGCATATGGAGTTGGGGTGTCACTTCAGCAGTGACAATCATCTCAAGCCAAGGTTTTGCACTGCCGGATGGCTAGCCCTGCCACGGTATCACCTCTTTCTATATGTTTGGTGCAAAACCTTCATTAAGGGATGTTTAGAATAGATGTGCTAAACAGTGATACAGTTTCTAAATTATCCCTCCCAAGAAATATCCATTTAGACCATCAGGTCTAGAGGTTGAATTTTTATTAGTATTTAAGAAAACTATTTTTATGTGATTAGACCCTAATTATTGTCTTTTAAGTTCGTAGCCAAGTTAGTTTCATAAGTGAATCTTGATTTATAAATAAGTCTTCAGAAATGTTTTTTTTAATCTATTATAAATTGTCTTATTAGCTACCAATGGGTGAGCCCTGTAAAACTTTCAGAATTTTTTTTGTCTTACATTTCATTTTAGCAAGCTTACTATTACACCAAGGGAAGTAATGAGTCCAAAGGACAAACCAAACTGAGCAAACCTTTCCATCAAGCTGTTAAAATAGCTGTAAAAAGTCTCCATACTTTCCTGCACTGTAAGAACATGTTAGAATATCAGTATTAATAGCTATAAAATCAGATTTATAACATTTTTTAATAATCTCCCTTTCCTTAATCTGTGTAGGTATAGATTCAACAAAACATAAATGATCATATCTCCCTAGATCTGTTTTAGTATAACAAGAATTAGATTTTAGTCTGATATTTAACCAAACTACCAATCTACTATTAGACTATGTCAGACTTTCAGACATCACTGCAGAAACTGGAGTGCTTGAGAAAATCATCTATGATGAACTGAATAGTTTCAGCTCAGCATAACCAAAAGAACGGTATTGCGTATATAGAATTCTTTATCCATTTTTCAGTCTGACATGAAATGCAATACGCCAGCATGTTAAAGTTCACATATTACTTCTAGTCAACCCATCAACTGCAACTATTTGTAGGGATTCAGCTTCTTAGATGGAAATGTGGAAGAATAAGCCCTTGGTTATGTAGGATATGTAACTTTACGAACCGAATCAGCATAGTGGATCAGTGGATAAAGTTTATATCTTACAGATTTAGCATGTATGGTTCAACCTTGAGCACCAGTTACTTTCTTGAAGGAATTTGCATTGTCTCCCTTTTTTCTGTCTGAGCTTTTCTCTAGATACTTTTGTTTCCAGCTAAAATCAAACTATTTGAATGGCTATATAAACTAGTAAATATTTTTATTTACCTTTTTCCGTTTCCTGGATTATGAGTGAAAATAGTCCACTGGTCCACAATGAACCAGCTTATTTATTTCATTGACAAATAAACAAGCACAGGAATGGAGTACGTTGGCCAAGCTGTCCTTCTCTGCTATCAAATTTAAGTTTATATTTTTGATGTTCTGACATTTGAAAGCAATGATACCTGCTCATTTCATGCATGTGTATGAACCAACATTCACAAATAGGTACACAGACACACACACATACACACAACCCCCCCCAAACAGACCCGCACACACAAACACACACACACTCTAGCACATGTACACATCTACATACTCACAACCAGCTGTATAGCAATGAACATGCTTATTGTGCTGCACTTACACGTGTTTTACATTAGGATGCACTTACACGTGTTTTACACTAGGATGCATTCATAAATGAGAACCTCATTACAAGAATAAAACTCTGACTATCTAACTGTTTAAAATTATGTGTATCACCCACCTACTGGAAAGATTTAAAGTTAACACTACACCATGTATAACCTTAATATATGTGTTTTTCTTTTTCAGATGAAATCTTTATTTCTTTCTTAGCTACTTGCTTCCAACCTTTGCTGTGTGTATGTGAGAAAAACATGTACCTGTGTGTACATATCGTTAAACAAATATCAGTTTTGTGATAACTCACTGTAATAATTTCACTGTATTTACACTTGTTTGTGTACATTTGGAGCTTTTCTCCCCGGGCTTCCACTGAAAATGGACCTGTATCCAGTCGGACTTTCCTGGTTACAAATGTAAAATAAATAAATGCACAGCCCATCCACACCCAGTAACAAAAATACTCCTCAGAGGCACTGCTGTACATTATTTAATTAGCATTACGCTGTTGTAGCCATGCACAGCTAGCAAGAGTAATGCACCAAAGGAACTAAAACACAGTGAAGCAAACAATGGCTGGGATTCATAAATGTGTGCTATGCACTTGCACTGCACTAATATTCAGTAGTTTTCTGGGAAGAGGAGGTTTATAGCTAAGGAAACATTCATAATGTGTTGTCTTTGAATACCTCCATCCTTAACATGGTTGTTATTTAGCACTGCACTATGCTTATTTGTCTATGAATCCCATCCAGTATCTGTTCTCTGTACATAAATAGTACTAACCTTGTTACAACTAATCTATTTCTGGAACTTGACACTTTTCAATTTATTATAGGTGTGCATGCGTGTGCATGTGTGTGTGTGTGTGTGTGTGTGTGTGTGTGTGTGTGTGTGTGTGTGTGTGTGTGTGTGTGTGTGTGTGTGTGTGTCTGCAAAACACCTATCCACTTTCTCTAATGTCTTAGATTACTTTAGAAATCTAACTTAAAGGTCTCTGTCCCGCTTCTACAAAATTTTACAATGTTAACATCCAAAGCAAAATTTATTGTTACAAAAAGAATGTTTATCTGAGGAAAGATTCTCTGGAGTCTACTTTGGATATAAAAATATCTGTGTAAACATTTCCAAGCAAAAATCCTAAATCTTCCAGATTTTTGTTGCATATTTGGGAAAGAAACATATGTCCTCCATTGTTTCTTTGTGAATTGCTTATCCAATCTCTCTTCCCAAGCCTTTCTAATTTCCTCTGATTTTTATAGTTATCGCACAATAATTTTATATGCTCTACTAGTTATTCCTTTTTAATGGCAGCTTCTGTTCTAGAGTCTATTACAAAACTCTACCAGTGCTGGCTTTCATTTAGGACCCCTTATCTCTTTCTCATTGCCTATATTCTGATATCAGTCATTGATATGGAAGGCAATCTCTAACCTGCAGTCCAAATAAATTCTTACCATCTTCCCATTCTATTATCTTTCCATCTCTTGTTATTTTATCCTGATACCTTGGTTCCTTTGCCAGTTTTCTCCAATAAATTCTAGCCCCTCTTGCCTGTTGTCTGTATCCCTAATTGCAGTCATCTTTATTGGCAGAATCTCCTTTCTCCATTCCTGCATTGGCTTGATTCTTAGAATACTTTCTGCTACTTTATGGATATAATATTCTGTATGATTCTTCTTCTTCTTAATTCAAAATCCCAGTCTCTCCTTGTTTCTTGAGCTTCCCCCCTGTTTCCTCATCATCCCTTTCCACTTTGAATTATAGGATTCTGCTTGTGCTATGTATAAAGACTCAACTGTGTAGCTCTCAAATACCCCTTCAAATTGGATGTTCCCAATCTGGCTTGTTCTATTGGAAGAATCAGCTTATTCCACTTGACTCTTGCCATCTTCACCTCCTCAATAAAATCCTTCAGCTCTTTATTAATTGCTATCCACAACTTCTCCTCTGGTTAATGAGCTGTGTATAAGATTAATGAGACTAACAACATTCTAACTGCTTTTATCTTACTATCCATATCCATATAGTACAGCTTCCAATTTCTCAGTTTTTATTTTACCATTTGTGTAGTCTCTTTCCACGTATCCTTAGCTGCCACACTGGAATAATTTTAATTCATACTCCTAAATACTTCATGTTATCATTTCCCCATAAATATGGGCATTGGCTGAACCAATTCATGTGTGGGTATATAATGCATGGCTATTGCCTTTGTTTTAGCTTCATTAATTTTGAATATCAAAAAGACTTCAAACTGCCTCAAAATGTTCCACAACACTGTAATGTCCTTTACTGATTTTATCAGGTATAAAATAATTTTATCTGCAGATAGAGCCAACTTTTCTTGACTACCATACCAATTATACCTTTGAATTTCTGAGCCCCTTATTTTCTTTGCCAATGGTTCTCAATATAATGCAAATAAAGGGGCAAAGAGGATACCCCTGCCTGTTCCTCTGCTCAAGCAGAAATTATCAGAGAGGAACCTACCCACTTTAATTTTCACCTCTGATCCCTCATGCAGCCTCCTAATAAACCTAATAATTGTATCAGAGAATGCAATTGTTTCCATTGCCCTGCTTTTGAAGTCCCAGCTTACTCTGTCAAATGCTTTCTTTGCATCAAAACCCACAAACAACAGTAGTATTTCCTTACATTCTGCTTCATTCTATTAATGTTGTCAAATGCTTGTCTCCCCTACACAAAACCACACTGACCCATAACTATCAATCTTGGCATAACATTTGCCATTCTTCTAGCCATTATAGACATAAACACTTTATAAAGATGGTTTAGTATTGAAATGGGTCTGCATGAAGCTGGACTTGAATATTTACAGCTACCACCACTTTCTTCCAGGATGTTGATAATTCTTCTTCTCTTTAAATACTGTTAAACAAATCCTTCCAGATCTTTATCATTTTTTATCTCCTAGCTTCCAAACTTCCACAAGAATACCATCATATACAGTGTTAAAGCTGTTGGTGTTTGCTAAGTGTGTTATAGTCTAACGTGCTGCTTCTCTACTTTTTCTTATTCCCTACCCTTGCCTGATTAACTTATTCTATTTCCATTACATTTTATCTTTACCCAAATGTTGTCCAAAAATAAAAACACCACCAAAAGCGTACGGGCTAAGCATTCAAGCTGGGAATCCAAACAGTCCTGTCCTCACAAGATTTTAGTAACTGTATGCCACTGCTTTTACTTCAGCTTTTACTACCTTTTGCTACTGTTAATTTCTTCTGGAGAACACAGCTGTAGAACCTCTGCAAGACCATCCCCCACTTTTTGTTTTTCATCTGATAAGTTAGTTTCCTAATCTATTAGACTCTTATCCCACTCTACTTCTATCTAGTGCTCACAAACCCTTCTATGTTTGGTGTTGCACAGTGCTAACACATCCTTCTAAAATTGGAATTCATGAGAACATTCTATTAAGCTTGTAATTTTAAATCCCTCATAACTATTATTCCTCCTACCTTAGCCTCTGCTTTGCTCCAGGCTCACTCCACTCCCCTACCCTACCCCCATTCCCACCCCCCACTTCCATTACATTTATACTTCCTGTAGGTACACCTTCTAGCTTACAGACCAATACTCTTCCCAACATTCTTACAGTTCCCTCCCCCTACCCTGACTCTCCCTCTCCAACTCCTCTATACCTCCCAGCACATCATAGAACTTCACCTCCTCCTAAGTCAATTATGTACCACGTATTTCACCTTTTATCAACCTTACTTATCCTTACTATTTCACTACTCCTATTATCCCTTTCCACCACTACTGACTCTATAATACATACATCTCTCCAAGATCCACAACATTCACCACCCAGTTACAACCCAACCTAAACAGCTACTCCAACATCTCAACATCCCTATTAGTAAATAACACCCTATGCCTAGCCAAACCACAACTCACTCACACCATCACTAATAACATTACCTTCAACCACTCTCACTAAAAACTCACCAACCACACACTATATTACATCTCCTCCTAGTATTACCTCAATGTGGAGATGTCCAATCCTGAGGTAGACAGCCTACCTAAATCTCCCCACAAATCTAAAGCCCATGATTTGAACTTTGTTACAATCAATGCACAAAGCCTCTGCAACAAAATTACTGAATTCCAATCTTGGCTCAGTCACCACTCACCAGACATAGTAGCAATAACTGAAACCTGGCTTAAAGCACATATATCTGACTCTGAAATCCTTCCATCAGGCTACAACACACTCCATAATGAGTGGATCCCTAAAAAGGAGGAGGTGTAACCCTAATTTATAGAGACTCCTTAACAGTAAATATACATCCAAAACCAGTCCCCAATTTCAGTTGTCTAGAAATCCTAATTGCATCCCTCCATATAAACCCTAACAACTCTGTATTGTCACCATCTATACTCCCCCTGGCCAAAACATCCCCCACTTAGAAAACTTCCTAAGATGGGTTAACCATAATATCTCCCATGAAACTATCATTCTAGGAGACATTGATATCAACTGGCAAAACCTAACATCCAAAGCTCCTAATACTAGCATTAATCTCCATAGTTTCACTCAACTTATCTTAGAGTCTACACATGCATTAAACACCCAGGATGAATCTATATTAGATTGGATTCTAGTATCCCACCCCTACTACTACACCTGTATCGGTACCCTCCCTAACACTCTAAGCAGCCATATTCCTGCATACACCCATAGAACCCATCAACACATTGCCAAACCTCACACATACAAATCTATCAGGAACCTCGCCCACTTTAACCAGGACACATTTGTAAATACCCTTCAAGCTCAAAACTGGTCCCCATTAAAATCACTGCCTCTAGATGATGCTGTTCAATATTTGAATAACAACTTTCTTAACACACTAAATAGCCTAGCGCCTCTTCAAACTAAATTCAAAAAAAAAAAAAAAAAACCTTCCCCGGTTAACAAAGCATACCAAACAAACCCTCCTGCTAGAGTCAAAGGCTGGAAAATTTGAAAAAAATGTAGGAGTACAGAAAACGAACAAAACTTTAAAAAAGTTAGAAATACTGTTAAAAAACTTATAACTGATAAGAAAACCTATTTCTCCTCTAAACTCTCCTCTGAAACTAATAATCCAAAAAACGTCTGGAAATCTGAATCCTCTCTTCTTAATCCAGGTAACATTCAAAATCCATCACCTGCTCCCGACAAAAACCCTCTGCAGATAGCACAAAACTTTAATACCCATTTTACTGATGTCATCCAAAAACTAATCAAGGACTCATCCTCAAAAACCAACCCAATCCCTAGTAATACCTCTATAGACACCCTAGTCCCAACTAACAGTATTCCACCCAACCCACCTTTCTCACTGCAACCCACGCCTACATTCCTAGTTCTAAATCTACTAACCAAATTAAAGTCCTGCTCACTCTCCACTAATAATTTACCACCAGAATACAACTAGGAGCCAGAGTAATAGCTTACGCTGTTATCATTCTTACCAATTGTTCCATCACTGAAACTTATGTGCCCCAACTATGGAAAAAATCCATTATAACCCCACTACACAAAGGAGGAAATGCTTATAATCTTTCAAACTACTGGCCCATCTCCATTCTCTACCCACTATCAAAAGTCCAGGAAAAATGTATTCAAACCCAACTGCTAAGCCACCTCATCAACAACAACCTCCTAGCTCCCACTCAACACATTTTTTGCCCAGGTCATAGTACAACCACAGCTTTATTCTCCTTACTGACACTGTGTGTAGGGCTCTTGATGCTGGCCTATCCACTTCTGTGCTCCTGCTGCATCTATCGAAAGCCTTCGACACAGTATCACACCCCAAGCTGTTACAACAGTTAAAAAAACTTGGATGTTCTCTTAGTGTAATAACATGCTTTTCCTCTTACCTAAATAATAGACAGCAATCAGTTAGATGGCAAAACCAACAGATTACCTAGCAAACAACACAGGTGTCCCACAAGGATCCATTTTAGGACCTATACTCTTCAATATATGCATTAACTTCTGGAAATCTGTATCCAGATGTATATGCATATTTATTAATGAACTAAATCAAGCCTCCCGACAAAGCACATTGATTCAATATGCAGATGATTCAACCATCATCTCTTCCTCCAATTTCACTAACCTCCAGAAAATCACCCAAGATACCTTCTCCTCCATAGAAACCTGGCTAAACAATGCCCAATTAATGCTAAACCCCAAAAAAACTAAACTGTTAATATTTTCATCAAAACCTCCATCCACAGAATTTAAGATTTTCTCCCATAACAAAACAGTAATCGAACAAGTACACTACGTAAAATGTCTAGGAATTACTACCGACGATAGACTCTCCTTTGAACAGTAAAGAAAACTCACTTCAAACTGGGCAAATTATATCGACACAACTCTACCCTGATAACCAAAGCAGGATAAAACTAGCTAACACTCTGCTTATTCCATCCCTCATGTATGGGAGCCCCATTTTCACCAACCTCCATTCATCCCTTAGTACTAAGCTGCAATCATGCTACTATAAGATAGAAAAATTCACCTCTAACTTGTCCAACTGCTCACGCCACTGCAATGCTATCTTAAACCTGTCCTGGTTAGATTTTCACAACTATCTCCACTTTACTCAACTAACTACTGCCCATCAACTAATTTTCCAACCCAACAGCTGTCCCGCTCTCCAGTCTATCTCACACACATACACCCCAACTAGAATCCTCCACTCGTCAGGAGAAACCCTTCTAAATGGAGGTAAACCCAATAAAAGACCAGGACAATGCCTCTGTTCATACAACACAGCCAAACTATGGAACAGCCTCCCCTCCTCCATTTCTCAAATGGACTCCCTAATGGCCTTTATAGCTGCACTAAAAACCCACTTTTTAAAAAATGTAAGTTGTACATGTGAAATACAATGTAAGCCCCCTTAACCCCAAAACATATATACCAAGAACCTGCTTCCAACCCTCTCTGATATCAATCTTCCTCACATAAACTTTTTTTCTCCCACCAATGATATGTAGAATTGTACTATTGTGTGGTTTGAAATTATGTAATACTTTACTAAAGTCTATTATTTTTTGTTATTGTAAATATATTACTGAAAATTCCATATGCATCTAGTTTTAACTTGGTACTTTACTTTTTGTACTATTATAATTGTATAACTATTTTTGTTCCTATGTTTGTTTAACTGTGGAGCTTTTCTCCCTGGGCCTACACTGAAAATGGGCTTCTAACCCAGTGGACTTTCCTGGTCAACAAATGTCAATAAATAAATAAATCTATTCCTGGGGATTTTCCTGTAGATTGGTTATACATCACCAATTTTATCTCATCTCCTCCTATCCTAACAGGTAGTAATAGAGCTTTATCTGCTTCTAACCTTGGCATATTTAATTCTTCCATAAACATTTCCAATTGTAGCTTTTCTTGATTTTCATATTTTTTTCTGCTTTATACGGAGTTTCACAGACGTTCCAAAATGTTTCTAATACCTCTACAGGATCTCTAGTTATTTTCCTTGTTACAGGGTCCCTAAGCTTGGTGATGATTGCACCTTTACTATTAAAGGTCTAGCTTGCTTTCTCATAGCAGGTTTGGAGCATACACGTGATGTGCCCGTTATAGGTTCATAGGTTCGTAGGTAGGTACTAGGCTATCTGCCCAAAGGCATTTATAAGCCTAGCCAGAATGTGTTGGCTTTCACCACCCCCTTAGATTAGTTCCCTGTGCCTCTGTCCAGCAGAGCCACTGAAGTGATCCCCGGGGTAAACATTCTGTTTCCCATCCACTCGTCAAGGTTTCTCTTGAAGAGTGCTAGCGAGGAGCTCTGCCTAATGTAGATTGGAATCTTGTTCCAAAGCATGGGAAGACAGGAATCTATCCCTCCAGCACATCCTATTTATTGTTGTGGTGAGGTTTAGATCCCTAGAGCATGTGGCTCGAGGGGATAAGGTTTTCTTTAGGTGGAGCATGTCCATCAATTCTGGGTTGGACATGGCCTTGTATGTCAGGCAGATATTACCTCTTAGCAGGCGGTATGCAACCGAGTACAGCTGGAGTTTCTTTAGTCGAGCTGCATAGGGCATCTGTTTGAAGCCAGTGATCTTCCTGGTGAGGTACTTCTGTGGTATTTCCAGCTGTTGCAGGTGTCTTGTAAGGTACATCCCAAATGGGGCGTTGTACTCTATGATGGGTCTGATGAGTGATGAGGAGAGGGGCACAATGACCTCTTTTGATCTGGATGCAAACCCTTTTGTGATTAGGTGGGCCACATAGAAGGATTTTCTAACCACTTTGGCAATGTGATTATCAAATAAGAGATTACTATCTACTTGGGTCCCCAGATCCCTTATTACATTTTCCATATTTAGGGGGCTACCACCTATGTGGTAGTTTGTGGGGACTTTGTTTTTTCCAAAGGGGATGACTACGCACTTTTTGGCATTTAGCTTGAGGCCATGATTTTGATTCCAGGTATCCGTCTCAGTGAGACCCTTTTGGAGGATGTCTGTGTCAGCCAGAGAGTCAATTATAGCCCCTAGTTTGAAGTCATCTGCGAACTTAGTCAGCCATAGTCCTCCTGTGCTTGTCTGTACCTCTGAGAAGTATATGCCGAACAGGAGGGGTCCTAGGACTAAGCCCTGGGAAACGCCACTTGTAACCGGTTTAGGGTCAGACCTAGTTCCCGCAACTCTCACCATGTGGGTTCTGTCCGTGAACCAATTGGTAACCCATCTTGTGACATACGGGTTTATGTTCAAGCTGGTGAACTTGTCTATAATACCAGAAGGGGAATTGTGTCGAAGGCCTTTGCGAGGTCTAGGTAGGCTGTGTGTACCACCTTTCCTTCATCTATAGCCTTGGTAACTATCTCAAAGAAGTCCACCAGGTTTAAGAGGCATGATCTGCCCTTAACAAAGCCGATCTGGGTAGGGTCCAGTGTTTGGAGGTTCCCAGTGTCTCTGCTAATGAGTTCCATGATGATGCACTCCATAGCCTTGCAGACCAAGCTAGTCAGGCTTATACGGCGATAGTTCCCAGGGTCTGTTGTGGCTCCACCTTTGTGGCATGGAATAACAGTTGCTGTACACAACTCTATGGGTAGATAGCCTGTGGAGAGGCTAAGTTTGAACAGTGTGTTTAAGTGAGGAGCTAGTTCGTCTTTGAGCTCATGTAGGATGCAGCCTGGGACACCGTCTGGTCCCATTGATGCTGTGTTTTTGGCTTTGGAGAGGGCTATTTTAACCCGAGTGTCTGTGATTTCAGGGGCTCTACATTCTTCTGATATGGTTATGGGCCCTTTGGGGGGTGAGAGGGGGGTGAAGTTTGGACTGGACCTGTCTGCCAGGATGTTGGCAATATTGGTTGGTTCAGTGCATTTTGTGCCATTCTGCACTAACTCCAAGCAGATCTGAGCATTGCTACTTAGATTCCTGACATAGCTAAAGAATGCCTTGTGGTTATCTTTGAAGTCCTTGGCAAGTTTTCTTTCAAAGCTCGCCTTGGACAGTTTTATGAGGGATCGTAGTTTCTTGCTGATACTGATCAGGGATGTCTTCCCTTCACAGGATTTTACACTTTTCTGTGCTAGTTTCCTCCTTCTATTGTATAGCTTGCTTATGGCAGGGGTCCACCAGACTGGTTTCCTTTTCTTAGAGGGGTGAGTCTTGGTTTTGCTTGGGACAGCACGATCCATGCATTCTTGTAGGTGTCCATAGAATGCATTAGTAAAGCATTTTGCAGCTTGGACAGCGTTACTCTTTAGCATGGGGGCTTTGAAACTTTCCACCTCCATCTTAAGTAATGTGAAGTTTGCTTTTGAAAAGTTTTTCACGGTGGTTTCCTTGTCCGGGGGTGGGGGCGGAATGTGGATATCCAAAGTGATTTGTTTATGGTCAGATCTAACCAGTGAGGGTTGACCTCTGGTGTGGAACACTGGACACCCATGTTGGTGATGACCAGGTCCAATATGTTGTCACCTCTGGTGGGAGTGTTGACCAGTTGTTCCAGGGCGTTTGAGTTTTTAAATTCTAGGAAATGTTGGGCAAGGGAGTTAGTACTTGAGTAGTTATCCAAGTTAATGTTTGGGTAGTTGAAATCACCCAATAGTAGGGTGTTTGGTAGGACCTTTATGCTACCCACTGATTCCAGAAATGTGGAATGGGGGTCCTGGGACATGGTGGGTGATCTGTAGCAAGCTACAATTTGAAATGCAGTTTTGCCCGTTGTTAGTTGCACATGGATAATCTCTGAAGCGTCGTGCTGTGCCACTAACCTGGAGGTGTGGGTATCCTTGATGAATATGGATACTCCCCCGCCTTTTGTATTTCGGTCCGAGTTCTGTGGTCGAAACGTATGGTATGAGTTGTGCTGGGATGCTCTCTGTAGCCATAAACCAGGTTTCTGTTACTGCACATATATCGATTTTCTCCATACTGAGGAGTGCCACGAGTATGTGCATTTTGAGGTTTAGACTTCTGGCATTGAGTAGTATTACCCTCAGAATTTTGTTACTTGTGCTATTTACGGCGGTGGGTTTGTCTTTTGAGCCTTGCCTAAAAAAGGCACTATGGGGGTGGCAAGAGCCTTGGTCAGTATTCGAAAGCCTAATGGTGACAGGTCCAAGCCGTCTCTTGCGAAGCAGTGTGGCTTGTCGATCATGTCATCCCAGGCAGACAGACACTGGATCCCCTTTGAATGGCACCAGAAACTTAGCCAATTGTTGAAATTGATCATTTTTTCTTTATACCGTGATATCATTCTTAGTGAGGGCAGGATGCTACGCAGGGCAGGGTCATACTGGCCTAGGCTACATGATCAGAGAGCTCTTCCATGTCTCTTTTCATGTAGTCCAGGGTGGTACGGCTCAGGTCATTCACACCAACATGGACAATGACAGAGTCGTATTTGTACTTGTTCTGGAGTGACCTGAGTGCTTGTGTTATGTGGTGGATCCTGCCACCTGACAGGCAGCTAACAGTAACCTTCTCCTTATTCAGCCTAGTGAGTGGGACGTCAGTGTGCCTGACTATAGAGTCACCTATTACTAGTATGTTGGGTATGTTATTTTGCCTTGAGGGCTGTGGTTGAGTGTCATACTGGCTTTGTGAAGTATGTGTTTCATGGTTTGTGTTGGGGGGTGGAGGTTGCTTGGATGTCTGCTTTGGAGGACTCTGTTGCTTTTGCAGATTTTTATTTAGAGCCTCCGAGTATGTTTTCGTGCATTTACGTGTGTTTTTTGCCAGTGCTGGTTTAATGGGTCTATGTGAGACTGGTGGTTTGATGCCAGTATTTCCCTTCTCCTCTTGACTGTCTTATCTAGTCTTGGGTTGAGAGAGCTTAGCCTCCAGTTTGGCTGTATAATTGCATCTCTTGCATGTATTAGTGTTTGGTGGTAGGAGGAGAGGGTTGCCTGTGTACATGAGGCAGTTGTAACATTGCCTCAAAATGCCCAGATTCACCAGTTGGACTGAAGTGTATACCTGAAACTACCCTTTGGACATGCCTATATAGGTACAGTCAACTGTTTTACTGAATGGTTGGTAAGGTCGAATAGAGAGCCTTGTCCTTCTGTAGTGCTAGGGTTTATAAGTGCTTGCTATGAGTTTTGAGCAAGTGCCAGGCTGAGAAATGAATGGCTTGAGTGCTTAAGTTGAAAGTTTGTCTAGTTCCAAGGGAAAAATTGAAGAAGAGACTTTGTGGAGCCGGGAATAGTTATACCCTAGCTAACTGGCGCTGCCCAGCAAGCAAAACCTGGCAAATGCGGTTTTATTGCAGGGAAATGAAAAAGATAGAAATTATCACAAAATGGCCAATAAACTACTACTTTCTGGGCTGAAACCACTCCTCCAGGGACAGATAGGCTGCTCAAAGCTCCCCTCTCTAACAGGTGAACAGAGAAACTTCCTTCTATCCAAGTAAGGTATGGGCAAACACAGAAATTTGTGACACAGCCCTGAATTCAGCACTAACCTGAAAACTGGACTATACTAGCTTAGAAAGGCGGGAAACAAGTATATATTTTTTCAGAAAATAAAGCAGATACAATCAAAAAAACACTTTAAATGCACATAAAAAGATGCTTATTGTTCTATATCTCAGTTCAGAGTTGTAGTCAATGCCCCTAGTAATAAAGTAGGAAGAAACACAAATACAGTAAAAGCAGATGAATAAAGTGCAATTTATATACATATATATATATATATATATATATATATATATATATATATATACATATAAAACAGTAGAAAACGAACAATCTGATTTAAACAAGTTACCCAATTAACCAGAAAAAAACTCAAAACTGAGCCCTGTTCCAGCAGTCTTCAATCAGACAAGTTCTAACTGCACTCTCCCGCTACTAGGGTGCAGGGGAACCTTCTCCAAAAAAGATGGCCTTAATCAGTGCTCAAGTTATACAAACAAAGCTAGATTCAGTAGGCCTGAATCTGGTCCTATGCTAAAGCAACAAGGCGCACCAATTTCAGAACGAAACAGTTCGAATAAGCAGGCACAATAAGCTGTGACCAGAAATTCCCAGCTCAGAAGGGCAGAATCCAGTATCTCCTCCCACAAGAGTGCAGACCACAAACCTTCTTAATGTAGAATAACTGGCCTGAAACCCAAGTGCTTAAACCAGAACTAATACACTTTTAGAATAGCAGACACTGAGCTTTCAATCAGCAATTCCCAGCTTAGAAGGATGTAAGCTACCTGTCCTGCCACAACAGTGCAGACCACAAACCTTCTTAATGTTAAACCAAAAGACTTAGAATAACAGTTACAATTTAATCAGGCTACTACCAAGCAGCAATAAGTGCAGCAGAATAAATACAATTGAGTATTTTTAGGAAGAGGCAAAAGCAAAATAAAGTAGGAGGAAACACAAATACAGTAAAAGCAGATGAATTTTTATTTTTGTTGTTAGTAAAGTGCAAGGAGAGAGGAAGGAAGAACCTAAGTGGGTTGGCCTTCTCAAATCTTCTGTCTGTATTATGTAGAGTTAACACTAGACTCAGAATATGATTTCACTGTACACGGTTAAGTGAGCAAATGAGATGGATTCAGGAGGCGTGTTCAAATACAGACTTACAGGAGGGGTGGGCAATTCCTGAGCCACCAATACTAACACCAAAACAAAAACAGGGAGGGTGGGTGAGGGTAAACAAGAAGAAGAATAAGTACAGTTGTACAGATTACAGAGATATTAAATCAAAATGCAGACAAAAAATGAGAATAAACACTTATCTTTTCTCAATATCACAGCTGGCAGTAGGTCAATCTCTCTGCAGCAGCCTGAGCAACAGGTATATCTGATTTAAAACACAGGACAGAAACCAAACAATACAGATGCAGGAATACTTTGGCCGGATGAAACTAATTCTGAAAACTTACTGCCACTAAGAAAACAGACAAGGCCTCCAGACAAAGGATTTCACTACAACTGAGGTCAACACTAAGTGATATACAGCTATAACACACAAGAAGAAGAATAAGTACAGTTGTACAGATTACAGAGATATTAAATCAAAATGCAGACAAAAAATGAGAATAAACACTAATCTTTTCTCAATATCACAGCTGGCAGTAGGTCAATTTCTCTGCAGCACTCTGAGCAACAGGTATATCTGATTTAATACACAGGACAGAAACCAAATAATACAGATGTAGGAATACATTTAAATTAACATCTCCTGCTGTGGAATACCAGCCCAGTTGCTTACTTGTGTTTTCATAAAATTAATACAGTCTTTTCCTTCCAGGTTCTTCAGTAGATCAGAATCTCAGGTTTTCTCTACATGTTCTGTCCTCTAAATCTATTATTTTTGAAACATCTCTTCTTCAGCAGTCTCATATTCATCCAGCCTTTTCTTCATTTCTACCCCTGATTTTTGCAGTTTTATGACCTCATCTGAATATCTTATTAAAGGTTCTTCTATTTTTCCAGCCTTTTGTTGTTTGAGTTGATATACTCCATCAGTGTTTTGTTTATTTTAATCAGGCCTATGTGCAGGTGTCTTATACTTTCCACTGCATTACTGGAAGTCATGTCTAGAGCTTGCACGACTTTCTGATGAACAGCTGCAGTACACTTCCCAGACAATTTTTGTCCTCACCTTTTACAGCTAATTTTCTTTCATGTCCTCTGTATTTCTTTTTTCCTGGCATCCAAGCAGTGGACTTACTAGTCAGTTACTGAAATTTACCCAGAAATGTAAATCCAATGTCTTTATCTGCTACGTTTTTGTTTTCAAACAGGCAGAGACATAATTAAGCTGTTAATTGCAACCATCTTGGAAGTCCCAACAGTGATGCCCTTTGCCATTAACTTTCAGACTAAGCAACCACAAAAATTTACTTCAAAGGTGAAAGACAGTTGCATAATACATAAAGGCATTTAATTTTAACAACAAATCCTAAGAGTGGTTTGAATTGCAATAAAAGAACAACTTCATATAGCAGCATAAACACTATTTTTTAGACTTAGGGAGTATCCAACTTTGAACACTGTGAGACCAGCTACAACAACTTATGAAAATAAAATCACATCACTGTCTACTTCTCTTCTGGAGATAAAGATCCTGTTTACAACAATGTCAGGCTCAGTCAATTGCATCAATGATAAGAGCTTTAGTGTTAATGATGCCAGCAGAAAAGAATTTGAGTTCAAGGTACTTGCAATGGCACTGAACTAGCAATGGGGAGAGGGGAGTCAATCTTTCTGACAAACAAGGTACAGCAAACAGTGGAAGATGAGGATATGGAAATGAAGTGATGTAAGACATACTATACCTAAGAGTACAATGAGACAGAATGGAAATCCACAGTGGTTATTCAAACTTTACAGACCACCAGATACAGTAAAACAAAAGATGACAGGCTCAAACGTTGTCTTAGTGGATGGACAAACATTATAACTGTGGTACAATGTTGTTGTCTTGTGTCTTTCAGCTTATCCCAGTTAGGGGTTGCCACAGCCACAGAGTACTCTGGTCCGCTGATGTTTGGTAGTGGATTTTTACGTGCCGAGTTACCAGCCCTGACCCACAACCTTCAATGAAGGCAGGCCCATTCACGCATGCCTCCATACAGGAGACACTCTAGCTGAGAATCGAACGCGACAACGTCTTGCTGTGAGGCGACAACGCTACCACAGCACGACTACTGCGGTAACTGTGGTACAATGTACATTCTTATATTATTTTACTAAATAGCACTTTCCTAAAGAGGGAACATTTAGCTGTGATGTAGCAGAAGCTGTACACTACTCAAACTTGATTGATTTGTTATTGCTTGATGAAACTGTATTTTTCTGAACAGTTGAAGTTATTGTACTATGAAAGGAGTTAGGATTACTTATTAAAACTTCTGAATCATTAAAAATATTGATTTTTTTTCTCCAGGGATGTAGCACTGAGTTTTGGTTGTAAAATTTCTAAGGTTTATAAAGTTTCAAAATGTTTCCAATAAACAACAAAGAAGAAAAAATGTGAAATGAATGAGCTCTGACTGCAATGAATGTGAAAATCCATCTACATTATGAATACTGTGAATATACAGGAAATTTTTCGTGTTGTCAACAAAAATCAGAATGAGGACAGAAAATGGCCATCTTTATTTTGGAGTAATCTGTAAACTACATTTCTGTGAAATCTCCTAATTCCTGAGAATTTCAATAAAAAACTATGTAAATGTGGTAATCATGTTAAAATGATTTTAATTAAAAACTTAGTGAGACAGAAAAGATGCAAGTTTCATTCTCATGCAAGAAGGTAACTTGGTGAATCTGTGGCTAAAAAAATTGGTTCATCTGAGAAAATTATCCCAGGACTGTAATTTATGAGAGACTTTACAGCAAATGTCGATAGGCAACATTGTTTTGAAGAATTATGATGAGATAGAAGGAAGGCTGTTGTCAAAAGTCAAAAGCTAAGTTGGTCTTCAAAATCCTTTAAAGATTACTTTAGCAGTGTAAGAAGCAAAAAAAAAAAAAGTACATTTACTAGCAACAACGACAGTAGTCGTGTACAATTATAGAAACATTTTAATGTAAAAGGTACATTCCCAACAGAAAGGAAGGCAGAGAAGCACATGAATGTTATGGGTCTCTTGGAAAACATAGCTTGGCTGATGTCAGTAAAGTGCAGAAAGAGAAATGACATACCTTCACTTGTAGAACTATGTGGACTTGTAGAAATAAGCAAAATATATTTAAAAAAAGCAAGTTTTGAACAAGATGAATGGAAATCTGTGATATTTACTGCTCTTGTCATACACATGCTGATGAAAGGAACACAGACAAAGGACAGAAAACATTTCATTTACACACTGTAAGGTCTGAATATGTAGGAGATTGATACATGTCTGGTAGCAATGAAAAAGAGGATGGGCCTGTGAACACTGATGTCAATAATGGTAGAAGTGCCACTGTAATGAGTGAACTACAATTCAGAGAAGTTACATGGTTTTCCAACCAGTATTCTAATGAAAATGTATGAAGAAGAGCATATAAACTATTAGGACTTGATGTAAAAGTTGATTATAACAAGGAAAAGTAAACATTAGCATTTACAATAGCTGAAGCTACTGAATCAAGTGTGCTCGCTAGAAACAGACTAGAATAAAAGGCTAAACTGGACTGAAAAGAAGCACACAGGTTCTGAAAATGCAAATGGAGCTTTAAGCTTTGTTTAAGGAAGAAATGGGTACTGAACTAAAAAAAAACAGTGTTTACTTAAAACTTTATATATTAGTATCACGGTTTATCACGCTCATCTCTAAAACATTGATACTTCATTAGAATACAGAATGTTAAAATAGAGAATATTAAATAAATCTCCGTAAAAATCAAATGACACACATCCAACCAATAAGTGTCTAAAACATATAAAGAAACATACATTTACAAATCATTCTATTAAAATCAAATATTTTGAAACATTAATTCATCAAAATATATGAATATTTTACAACACAAATGTTCTGAAAACAGCAGTAGAATACAGCTATGACTAATATAATACCACTGGTAATAGATCCTAATTTAAAGTTCTCATCTTTAAGGCATAATTTATGTTGATATGGTCATTCAACTGAGGGGGAAGGGGGGAGAAACATTCAACTTTAGTTTCTACTTGAGCTTCCCTTTTTTCAAGTGAACTGTAAAAGACACCATCTCTTTGCAACTTAATGCTATTACTGTAAAATGTTATATTTTTTCACATCCACGGTTGTGTTTGTAAAGGATATTAATAACTCCGCAGACAATACCCTATACTCCAGCTATGTATCAAAAGTCTGGATTTCTATACCATTCTCACTAAAGTAAGCTGACTCACAACATCTATTCAAATCTCACCTAAAAGCCCCCCTAACCAACGTTATGCCTGCCAATGCTCCTTCCCAGATTATCTGCCACCTGCACTCACTTTCAAATGCACTAGGACTACTCCCAGTCATCTCAAAACAACCATAAAAACCCAACTAAATTCCTCATTTGTCAGTCTATCTCTCCTCTCCTCTCTTTCTTTATCATTTTAGGTCCTTACTACCATCTCTGCCCACAACATTATACCTCTTGCTACCCTTCTCTTATTCTTTATTTCTCTGCTGTGCCACTTATCCCTAATTATTTATACCTCCTGGCCTACTCATACCCTGTCACTGCTCTTCTGATATTTTTGTCCCATTCCTCTTTGTAGAATAGTACTTTCAGATAGTCCTTACAATAATTTTGTCATTGTTATTTCATAGGTTCATAGGTTCGTAGGAGGTTACTAGGTTAATGGCCCTTAGGGCCTTTACAAGCCTAGCCATGCAAAAAACTCCTGCACCCTAACTGACCATAGTTAGATGGTCATTGTTAGCAGAGTGATTTTGTGATCAGCACCAACTAACTTTGTCCATGAAGGACACAGGTTCCACCACCAGGGTGAATTAATGGTCATCCATCCAGTTGTCAAGGTTGCGCTTAAATAGGGTCATTGAGCATATCTGCTTCACATGAAGTGGGAGCTTATTCCAGAGGAGTGGCAATTACTGGGAGATATTTCTGAAACTCAACATATTTATTAATTCATCTCTCACCTGACTAACTTAAAATGTCTTAATTTAGTTACATTTCACCATGTCACTGTACCTATTGATTGTCAGTTAGCTCTGTTGTATCTCTTCTGTAAATTCCTTTGCTGTTTTGTAAACTGCATTTCCTAAAATAAGCAAAGTGTATTTGTTTTTCATTGTGTTATAATTTTGTATCACTACATTGAGGAGGTCTTCTCCCTGGGCCTTCACTGAAAATGTGCTCCTGTGAAACAATAAATTCATTAATGAATTAGTTAAGCTTATCCTTTTGTCATATGGCATACAGCATATAAAAGTTTATAACTACACTGCAACAGGCTTCTACGGGATCTTACCCAAACAGAAGCTTTCACAGCCACTGCAATTTTAACACAGACTACTCCAGAAGAATTGTACGTATAATGTATAAAAAGACATTAGTACAGTGCCTCACAGAAGTGTATTAGAGAAATTAGAGTTTGAGTCCCAAATAGTTCAGCAAATAGAGAAATGTTTAGGAACATGTGCCAATGACAGACTTCTTATGATAACCAGTGAGCAGTGGCATTTCACAGTGTTCAGAGCTATAGCCACTCCTGTTTAGCTTACTTTTATAGAATACAATAAATGCATGAAGCATAGAAATTCTAATCCAAAATGTCTGTGGGAAAATAACTGGCTCACAATTCAGTTTTCAAAAATTAGCATGTCTATATATACAAAGATGCACTGAACACTTTTTTTTAGAAAACCAAGTTGAAAAACTGGAGATTTTTTTAAAAGATCTCAAAGCAAGCTTATCAGTAATTGTTCATATTTTTCCTACAGAAGAAAGTATAAAATGTTCCAAGGTTTTCATATGTTTTTCATGAAAAAAGTACATGTTCAAAGTGCAAAGTGTTCAGAGAAAACTTTGTTGTTACATGCATAGCTCTCAACTGTTCAGATTTTTGCAGAATGTCCAGATTTTTGTCTCATATTTTTGGTCTGTTCCTCATAAAATGTACAGTTTTATGGAAATTTACTATGATTATCTGTGGACTGAATTCACTAAATAATGATATACATTTGAATCAGACTTCATACTCTTCAGAAAAATGCATGCTAACACAAATCTTTTTATTCTAACAACTTCCTAAGTTTATAAGAGCAATTTTTAAAATTTGTCCCAATTTTTGGGCCCTTGTCCTCCCATTATGTCAGGCTTTGTCCAGATTTCTTATGCTGAGAGGTTGAGAGGCATGGTTGCATGCTATCCAAAGCTTAAGTCTGCAAAAAGTTAATTTACTGCTAGTGCACATGCATATAGCAGACAAATCTTTAAATTTTGAAGTAGACACTGGAAATAATTTAACCCTGATAATAGAACTTGTGACAATATGTAGTATTGCCAGCTATGTCAGGATAAGTAGGGCAGTGGATGTACAACATATGCCAGCACAGCTTACTGAAGTTTTGTAAAGAATTATATGTAATTTCTATATCAAACTGATCTGTACAGGCGCTTGTGTTGAAAATTTATTTTATTTATTTAACAATTGTTTACTGGGAAATTCCGACTTGCAACAAAGCCAATTTTCAGCAGAGGCCTGTAGAGAAATGCTCCAGACATATGTCTTTGAAACGTGGGAGGAAACTGGAGCACCCGGAGGAACTTGTGACGATGTGCAGTATTGCCAGCTATGTCACATGAATGCAGGGAGGACATGCAGACTCCACACAGAAGGCACTCCACCCAAGAGTCGAACCAGAGAACCTCTTGCTGTGAGGGGACAACACTACCTCTGCACTACTGCACCGTCCTAAAATGTATTTGTAAAGCTGCTTGTGTTAAAATGTACCACAAGTGTGTTCTGCTGGACAGCAAAGAAATACACATGTATGTCAGACTGTATTATAACTGTTGAAATTAATGTTGTAACAGAGGATACTGAACAGAAGAGGTTAAGCTCAGCTCCAGCTAAATTTAAAAAATAGCTTGAAATTAAATTACTTAATTTACACCATAAATATTGTATCTTACAGTTCTGAATGCAGCCAGAGACTAAATGTCTGTGCCAGAGAATGGTATATTAGCACTGTAGGAAGAGTAGAAGTGTTTTATTGATTTTTGAATTCCAGAAGCTGCAACAGATCTTAGCAAAATTCTATCTGTGTGTATGGTAACACATATGTGTGAGATTCTGGTTCAGTTTCCAGTAATGGGGGTAGTATGGGAACCAGACATCAGATGACCAGATGTGTGTGATGTCATTCTGTAATCTATCACAAAAATGTTTTAATACTAAATGAGACTGAATTCTCAGAGCTGTCTGTTTCTGGAACCTGACAAAGAAGGAAGACCATTTACCTACTTCATCTTGCCTTACTCTAGTAAGTGACCAGGGAATAGTAATTCTTTAGATCAGTTAGGAAAATATAGTGAGATCATTTAAGTATGGTCTTTTTGTATCTGTGTGAATCTGTTCATCTGTGTAATCTTAATATTTCCTTTGACTTAAACTCTGGTGTTTAATGTATATAGATATTTAGTATTTTCATGTTCTTTTATTATTTATTAAATATATTTAAACTTTTCATTGTGGTGGTCCTTTAGAGAATATTCTAATCTTTAAGAGTACTCATATCTATTTGGTGACTCTGTGGCCAATCCTGAAAGACTTACTGCATTGGTCAAACACTATTATTTGTATTAATATTAATTTTACTCAGTATAATTGGGTACCCTTGTGAGAGCCTTAGAGTAGCTGGCTTTGGAGTGTCTTGTGGCAGTGTAACTACCTTATAGTCTGGGCAGAAGGAGACATAGCTAGCAAATCTGTGCCAGCCTTTCCCAGGTGTGTGTGTGTGTGTGTGTGTGTGTGTGTGTGTGTGTGTGTGTGTGTGTGTGTGTGTGTGTGTGTGTGCATGTGTATGTGTATGCAAATCAAATCTCCAAGAGTTTGTGTGTGTGTGTGTGTGTGTGTGTGTGTGTGTGTGTGTGTGTGTGTGTGTGTGTGTGTGTGTGTGTGTGTGTATGACAGCTGATTGGAGCAGGGACAAGAAGCAGTAGTTTCACAGAGAGGGTACTGGAGGACTTGGCTTGGACACTTGGCTGAAGACTCAACTCTACAGTTGTGTCAGTGGGGAGTCTCACTGGGGCACTGGAAAGAGGAAGAGAGAGAGAGAGAAATCCAGACCTGGACTGAATGTGTTCCCTGTGTGCTCTTAAGGGAAATTGTACTTGATGCTGAGAGCAGCAACTGGAAATACTTAACAGAAAGGCATTTGATAAAAATAATTCACTGAGAAGGGATACAGCTAAAGAACATACATTCCAAGAGTGAAACTTCAGAAGAGGTGATCATGAAACATCAAAGTTTTTAAGTGGTGTAATACAGTAGTCCCTTACTGGACTCCATATGTAAACAGCAATGTAACATCTGGAGTCAAGGAGCAGAATATATATTTGCTGAAAGGAACCAAACACATATGAAACCCCAAAAGAGACTTTGTAATCTGTAGCTATAATTGCACAAATATAAAAGATATTACGAAAACTGGAGCTTATTTGCATGTTTAAACATCCTCAACATTGTCCATATTTTGTATTCATAAGCAATAAACTGCTTGAGACATTTCCAGTTCTGGAATATAATTGCCATTATTGTTAAGATAAGAACATTCATCCATAGCCTTTGTACAACAGTAAGAGGAAATAGTGGGTATCCTATTCCGATGAGATGAAAAGTGACACTAGAAATGGGGCAACTGAGTTCTAGCAACTTGTGCCGCAGGCTGTACTATAATGTCCTAAATCTTCTGAAATTTATTCCCATATCTTATACTTGCAATCAGTATCTGGAAAGCCACTGCTCCAAAACCTATCTAGAGAATGCGTACATCTTGATTTTAATCTCATAGGAACTAATTGTCACATATGCAGTAATTTAATTCTTGTTTACACCAGGTGTGGGGCTTGACATACGTGATATGCCATAGTAAAAACCTGCTTAAATTCCACTTCTATAATCACTCTCTGTAATATCCCACTCCATTTTTCCTGAGTCTGCCTCAAAGAATCCCAATGCTTACTGATCATAAGCTCGTACCATAAGGTGATCATCCCTTTGCCACCTTAGAACTTTATGCATTTTACTTATCCTATGGTCAGTTGCCTCTACAGACACAATGTCTGGAGATACTGCCAAAATTTTAAGTCTTCCTCCAGTTTCTTCTTCCAGCATTGCTGAAATGATGGAAATTTGCCCTTAGCTAAGGTTAACAGGTTTTGCTGATATATTAAACCTTTATTAATCCATGGCACAGAGTGTAAACATTCCTTATCTATACGGTGCCAATCAGTCACAAATTGTCTCCCATTCCCACATCCATCAGCGACAGAGTCTGTTGCTTGAAAGTCCAGTTGCAACCGCCTTTCTATCTCTCCTGGGTTCCATATCTTGGCTTGATCTGTCACAGAGATATGCAGCCTGCGCTGAAGCTGGAGATCTATCTCTGCCAGAGGTTATATAGTCTGGCAGTTGCACCTAGCTTGAACTAAGACAAACCTCAAGATGGCAGCAGAATATGCTTGGATGTCTGGCTGGACAGCCCTCTTCTTTCAGTGACATAAAATGTTTTGTTCTATCACTTCTAGGAGGTTTTGTATCTTATAGAAATTAAGCGATGAGTTTCTGAACTTCTCTAAGATCCATTGCCCATCATTCCATATTGTAAGATGATATAACTCCCATTTATTTCACTTGAGGTACAACAGGAAAAAGGCACACTTCCTTCCCTAACAGGTTGACCTTGTCTTTATCATTCATTGGAAAAAGGTTGCACTTGCTAGTATAAAGGATTAACCTAGATAGTTGCCTGAAATTCTCAGGTATGGCAAGGAACCTACAAAACAAAAGATTCAGCTTCATATCAATACCAAGAAGTGAAAAGTCACTTATTATGAAATAGGTTCAAACACCCACTCTGTACACTGGTGGAAGAATTGATGGATGTTACAAATGTACCTACCCAATACTTCTTCTTCTTTCGGCTTTTCCCGGTTAGGGGTCACCACAGCGGATCACCTCATGATTGGCAGTGGAGTTTTACGGTGTTGAGTTACCAGCCCGGCGCCCAACCTTCCACAGAAGGCACACATATGCACGTACTCATACCTAGGGCCAATTTAGAGTGTCCAATCCACCTACAGCATGTCTTTGGGATGTGGGAGGAAACTGGAGCACCCGGAGGAAACCTACGCGACCACAGGGAGGACATGCAGACTGCACAGAAGGCACTCTAGCTGAGGATCGAACCAGAGAATCTCTTGCTGTGAGGCGACCTACCCAATACTAATAAGGTAAATAAAGATTCTAAGAATGGCATTTCATCAGCAATGCAGTCTGTGTCCAGTTTAGAGTAACCTACCAAACACTGTCCACAATCATTGACTTCCACAGCTCCTTGCTAACCCACCATACAACACCTCAGGCCATCTGCACTGATGAATTATGTAAAACATGTCTGACCAAGGATGACCATAAACCACAGCAACATAAAACAAGCACACATAGTTGAAACCAGTGGACATTGAAGGGGGACAGCCATGTGAGGTTGATTTTCACATCCTAGACCAGTCACCTTTGAATACAGATAAGGGAGGATATATCCACAGATATACTGCTAAACTGCTGTACATATAAAAAATTTATATATCTATATATATAGATAGATATGGATATATATATATATATATATATATATATATATATATATATATATATATATATATATATATATATATATATATATACATATATATATATATATATATATATATATATATGTATATATAGGAGTTACCTTTAGTTGGTCAAGTAACATGAATGTCAATATTTGAAAAAGTAAATGTCGACTTCTTGGCATGCATATGCCAAGGTTGCTTCTTGGTGCATGCAAATAATACTTCAAAAAAAAAAAAAAAAAAAAACAGCACCATAAACAACAACCCACCATGCTAATTATATATACTAACTCTGAGATCGCATAATCCTCATGGGAAGGGAATATTCCCCTACTTGGAGACGGTTGATCTCGTACACCTGTCTACTGTCTGTACAATCAACCAAATGTAGTCGATTAAACAAATGTTGCCTAAACTCCCCATTGACCAAACCAATGGAATATATACATATCCACTGCACATACCACATGGAGAAACACATCTGATCAGAAAAGGAAATCTAATACTTTCCATTTGCAATTGGACACATATATACATGCAGCACATTCCACTACTTGGCTAGTATTTGTATATAAGTTTACACACATATATATTCTAAAGAATCAATTGCTTTTTGCACACAGTTTTTTATATATAAATTGGTTTTAGTAAATCAGCTAATATTTTATGTAAACCAATATTTTAAATGAATGATCAAGTGGTATGCCTTTTAATTGCTTGGGAATGATTGTGATGTCATTATCAATTATAGTATTTAACATGGTGGTGACTTTTTTATGGTTGTAACATTTTGTCTGAGGAAGGTGGGGAGAATCTCCCTCCCGAAAGCGCTCACAATAAAGGGTTATTTGACTACTATCTGCCTAGTCCCTGCTTCAGGATTTCGTTGCCTTGCTTGTTCTTTTTGCACATTCCACTACAAACACTATCACAGCCAAAGCAACACAATAGCAATCAGAAAAGAAAAACAAATAGTTTTCTGTTGTAATCGTACAAGCAGAAGCGCTTATATGAAAAAATATGCCACACCCACACTCAGTTATATACCATTTATGTGGGAGTGGAGCTTCACCCACACACAGCTTTTGATGTGGAGACTTTGTCTCTATAATGCCTTAATTAAATATACAAACTGCATGTTTACACAACAACAACAAAAGTGAAATGGCAATTGATATGCTATAATCAACAGTATACAAGTTCACTATAGCATAGCACAATCAAATGAATACTCAATAAATCTTACAGTGAAACCTGCACTTGAAGAAATCAGTTCTCAGCAAAAAGGAACAGCATCCATAAACATCAACAGTATATATATATATATATATATATATATATATATATATATATATATATATATATATATATATATATATATATATATATATATACATATACATACAGGTCCCCTTCAGTAGAGCAAACATATAACAAGTTCAAACCTCATATGGCCAAGACCATATGTTCGAACTTGTAAATGTTCGATTGGACTGAATGGAGATCTCCGTACAGTGCAGAAAGGGAAGATTCCCTTTTCCACAATGTAGTGTGATCTCGGAGTTGGTAGATTTAAGTAAGGAGGGTGTGGGGGGTGAAGACCACCATGTGGGGGTGCAGGGGGGTGTAACCCCCCTGCTACAGACGTTTAATTTGTTTTTTTGTTGTTTTTTCTTTTTTACTTCAGTGTTCAAACTATTACAAGTTTAAACATATGGTCTCGACCATATGTGGTTCCAACTTGTAATATGTTCGATCTACTGAAGTAGATCCATATATATATATATATATATATATATATATATATATATATATATATATATATATATATATATATATATATTACATGTTATTTAAAAAATAGCTGTCTAAACTGCAAGATATATATATATATAAATCAAAAAAAATCATTAATTCAAAACACATTCTGTCAATCTGTCAATAAATTACATTGATAGAATTCTTGCTTGAATAATTGAAAACATAAAAAAACACAAAAACAAATTATTTTACATAAAGGTAAGGCCATCTTGCTTCTCCACACCTGTCTTACTATAGGGATAGTCCGCAAAGGTGGAGAAACCACCTCAACTGCACTGATTACTTACCTCACACATACATCCATAGACACACACACACAGACACAAATATATACATATGTATATATTTGTGTCTGTGTGTGTGTGTGTGTGTGTGTGTGTGTGTGTGTGTGTGTGTGTGTGTGTGTGTGTGTGTGTGTGTGTGTATTACTTTGGATCTCGACTGCTTTTCTCTGTCCTTTTCTTTGCATTTTTTATGTACTCCGGTAGTCGGATTGTTATCCGATGACATTTCTGGCTAGTTAAATCTGTCTCCAAAATACTTAGATGCAAAAATATACCGACGCTTAATAGTGCGTTGGTTAAATCTAGCACAAAACCAACAGCCAGGCACGTTGTGATCAGGGCCTAGGCAAGGATACAGTATATATGAAAATCCTTATGAGGTATTTGTTTCCCACAAGTAATACAATTATTAATGTTTTCTGACATCGGTAAAAAGCAAGAAAAAAGTTTCCCCAAGAGGGTACTTAGCTTTAGTGAAGACTTTGGTTCTGAAACTCAAACTCGAATATTTCAGTAGTCGGCCGACCACCACTTGCGAAATGCTTCTGCTTCGGTCATTGCGCGGCAAGAAAGACTAAAGAAAATGGCGTTGGCTGCATGTTTTATACCCCTGACGACCTGACGTCATGGAAGAAAAAACAGCAACCGACGCAGGACCCAAGACTGGAATTCAGGCCGACTGAGGGCAACCTGCCAGCAAATTACCCAAATCTAATGACTGCAACAGTGAAACATGAAGAACATCAAGAAGGAGTTAGAAAATCTCTCATGTAGAATGGTGCGGAATTAAGCCAAGGAGAAGGAGAAGTGCTTCTACAAAAAGAGAGTAGAAATTAGAAACACGGATGTTTGCCTCTCACTGTAGAAGGATTACAAAGATAGCAGTTGGAGTCCAGGTTAATGGAGCTATACAAGCATGAACCATATACTCGGACAAGAGTTTCTTCAGGATAATTGCATGGGCAAGAGTCTGATATCTATTCAAGGCCATGTCCAAGGGTGTTACACATGTGGGAGATTGAAATTCAAAGAAAGGCCCTGTTCACTAGATGAAGTCCATAGACTTAAGAAAGAAGGAGACTGGAGTAAAAGATGTTCCAGGAGGCCTAAAGGAAGATAGCCTGAAGCAACCTGAGACACCAACAAGTTATTAAAATTTAGTGAATTATTTATGTTCTGACATTTAATTTTCAGATCTACTATATGTCTGAAAGCATGTCAAATAGTTAACAAATTTGTTTAATATGTGACAAATTTACTTCACTAAAAGCATGAATTATTTACTTTATTTGAATTTGTTGGCCAGTGTTAAAATCAAAGATTTAAAATACATGTGGTTTAGCAGTAAAATTAAAGTAAAGTAATGAAAGGTGGAAAATGTGCAATATTTAAGTGAAATTCCCTATTGTGTGGCACCAGCTGTCCTCAGGTCATTACAGGGAAGTCCCTTCCCTTAGACTGTTAATGCTTGAGTTAGCCTGTGTTTTGATACATCCCACTCACTTAGTGCACACTGCAATATTCTGAAGAGTTAATTCTTTTTTCCGTGTTACTTTTAAAATCTGCAATGGGACTAGACATCCTGTGAACTGGTTTCAGGAATTAGATTGGCATTAGTGCTTCTCTTGAGATCCTGGAGAGAAAAAGGAACAGAGGGACATTTTTCCTGGCCTTCCTAGTAATTCCTAAACACTGGAAAGGCTGGAAATTGCTGTTTTGGGCTCACCTTGAGATTAGTTCTATTGCTTTGCTATTGGTGAGTGTAGGAGTAGAGGGGCACTGATGTTCTGCTAGTTTCTGACTGGACAATGTGTATGGGACTTCACTGAGTGTTCTGGTTGCAGTTATGGTGAGAACCTCCTCAGGGCCTTCACACAGCTTGGCTTTCTGTTGTGCCCAGGGGACATCAAGTGTCTCTGCCAAGAGAAGACTATAGAATTGTACTTAACTCATCAACATCTGGGTCAATACTACTTCTCAGGAAGCAGCTTGAGATTAGTGCTACTCTTTGTTCTGGTAAAAGAAAGAACAAAGGATCATTGATTACTAGCTCTGTGTATGTCTGTTGAGAGCAGCGATATCCCCACACCAAAGAGATTGTACCTCCAGTAATCTACGCCTAACCTAAAAAGCGCCACCACCCTTCAGCCTACATTAGTAAGCACCTGGTGCCATAGATGTGTGCTTTCCAACTGTCTCTGTAGCTAACTTGGTTGAAATGGGCATCCTGAGACAATGTAGCAATTGGCTCATGTTTACTGAGAACAAACTACTACTTAAACAAACTGAAACAATGGTTGAGAGATGAAGTTACATAATGTTACCAGAGGCAAAGCTTTCACATAAAGACACTACAACTAGCAAATAGGCTGTCAGTGAATTACAATACATATCATACACAATGCAGGCCAAACACATAGACCTGAGGCTCTTAAAAGTTACCTACTTAAACTACAAAGGCCTCCTAAATGTAACCTAGAAAACAAGTACCCTCAGCAACCTCACAAGCACTCATTTCAGGCAGCAATCACCATGAAAAATGTAGCAAAGGCTGTCAGTTTCACAACTCAAAAGCCATAAAGCAAGCCTCCACACAATTCAAACTTCTAGTCATAGGTAACTCCATAGTCGAACACACTGATGCATCCCTCACTGGGCTGAGTGAGAAGACGGTCAGTTAATTGTGTACTGGGTGCCAGGATTCACCACATCATGCATGTGCTCAAGTCCTTGGACCACAAGTACACATATGACACAGTCATAGTATCTTCTTCTTCTTTCGGCTTTTCCCGGTTAGGGGTCGCCACAGCGGATCACCTGTCCGCTCATGATTGGCAGTGGATTTTTTTACAGTGTTGAGTTGTCAGCCCGGCGCCCAACCTTCCACAGAAGGCACACACATGCACACACTCACACCTAGGGCCAATTTAGAGTGTCCAATCCACCTACAGCTTGTCTTTGGGATGTGGAAGGAAACCAGAGCACCTGGAGGAAACCCACACGACCACAGGGAGAACATGCAGACTCCGCATAGAAGGCACCCCAGCCGTGGATCGAACCGGAGAACATGACACAGTCATAGTATACATGTGTGTAAATGACATACAACATACCTCCCTGGACTAAATGAAGACAGACATGATGGAGCTCTTGGAATATGTGTCTAAGGCAGGTATGAAGCTAGCCTAGAACAGCATTTTCCCCTCACCAAGAATGATGCCACAATATGAACAAAGGATTATTAGCTTCAACAACTGGCTTAGCATCTATTGTCATTTAAGGAGGATCCATTATATATCAGCCTGGATGGAGATGGTAGACAGTATTAACTGCTTTGTCAAGGATGGCCTACAACTATCTCCATCAGGCTTTTGTACATTGGCTAAACCCTTGTCTACCCCATATTGTCTTTTTTAAGTAATATCAGTCTTCAAACATTTCCAATTTAGAACAAAATCTTCACTCCCTACAGGCACTGCTTATCCTAGAATGCATCAACATATGCATTGTCATGAAGATCTGGTTCAAGACCCTTGAGAACATCCTGTCAGTGCAGGGTTTCAGCATCCACCATGCATTCAAGCCCACTGTACTAGATGAAGGCACTACAGGTGGAAGTGTCTCTATATTTGTAAAATAAAAATATAACCTGTAATTCCACCACATCGAACTTACCATTAATAAAATCCCCTATCACATCATGGCTAACAATAGGACCCCCATGTCCTCCTTGGCCCATACCTCGTTTCTGACTAGCATGTAGTCACTATGCATTAAGCCAAACATGATTCTCCTACCCCTCCATCAACCATGAGAGTTATACATTCCCTAACATGTATGCCCAGAAATTTCTGGACATTATTAATACAAACTCACTGGACCAGTAAATCCACACCCTGACTAGGGCAGATAAATCCTGACATGGTCCTCACCAGTAGGAGTCCACTCTGTTCCCCACCAGTTGTAATATCCTCCCTCATCAAACTGAACCATAAATCAGTTGCATTCATCATAAGACTGAAGTTAGAATCATCTTGAAATACCTTGGTATCCAGAGATTATGTGAAGGCTAATCTAAGAAACCTAAGTGAATACCTGGTTAAATTCAAAATCTCTCTCCAACTTGATGACCTCACTGCATATGTGTAATCCTTAACTGCCAAATTCAATGCACAAATGAATGCCTGCATAGATGCATCTGCCCCTTCCAAAAAGAAATACAATGCCAGATTTAAAAATGCACCCCTTAGCAGAACCCAAATATAATCAAACTTTACAGAAAAAGAAAAAAATTACTGCATGCAATAATACATGCAACTATCAACATGTCATAAACGCTCTTGCTAAATTTAACAAGAAAATCTAGTCCCTGATCAAATAAACAAACTGTAAATATGATGTAAAAACAGCCATCCAGGCAAAATACACCCATAAAGCCTTCTTCAGCTATGTTAGAAATCTCAGAAACAATGCCCAGCACTGCACATAGCTAACAGTACATGATATCACATACACAGAACCTGAGGACTTAGCCAGTCTACTAGCAAATAAATTTAACTCTAACTTCACCCTCTCTCTTGTCATACATTCTCATATGCACACATCTACAGCACTCCCCTAAAATCTTCCAAAAAGAAGTCCTGAAAACACATTCCAAGGCCAAGAGTACTGCTTCTTTGGGGAGGGGTAACATAGCAGGGTGCCTTTTGACCAGCTTGAAAAAGGACCTATCAGACCCTCTACAGAGAATATTTAATGTCAGTGTCCAAACAGTTTTTCATTTAGATGAATGGAAGACAGCAGCAGTTACCTACCTTCACAAAGTTGGTGCATTAACAAACTGAGGTAATTATAGTCCCCAAAGTCTGACCTGCCTCATCTGTAAGGTTGTAGAAAGGCTCATTATGGAGTTAATAAATAAGGACATAGGTAATCTACAAACTCTTGACCTAATCTAGTTCAGTTCTGCAAAGAGCAGGTTCTGCCTGCTTAACATAGGTGACCTCTTAGTGAAGCAATGTATGAAGGAAAATTAGTACACACCACATATCTAGACCTCTCAAAGGTGTTCAACACCATCCCACACTCAGGTACTGTTGATAAACTCCCCCAGCGAAATATTAATCCATACATATCTCATTGGGTAAAAAAATTGGTTCACAAACAGAACCAAGGAAATTAGGGTAGGCAATTCTACCTTCTCAGGTGGGGTTGGCATAATGGTTAAGGTGTTTATCTCAGGGACAAGATGTACAGGGTTTGAGTTTCACCTGGGAAAATTGGATAAGCTTAAAATGATACTGCACTAAATAAGGGTTGTTTAACCTGAAAGCTCTGCACTTTAATAAATTGTCAGTCATATTCTTGGTTTTGTTGTCCAGCTTTTTTGTGACTCATGAGCTTAAAATGCCCCACAATGGCAATTAACCTCATTCTTACATATGAACCTATGAAAAGACCTGTTACTAGTGATGTACCTCTGGTTCCACTCCTTGGGCCACTCACCTTTGCCATTTACTTCTGAGGGTAATTGCTAATATAAAGGGTTTGCGGCTGACCAAGTGTGCAAATGAGTATAAATTTGGTGCCGTCATAAACCTTCCAGAGGTCACCAAGATCCACCAAGAAGGCCTTTCTCAAAGAAATAGCTGCCCCCAGAAAACTGATTTGGTATTTAGGGATCTGGGAACTTATGTAGATAACAAACTGTCATTCAATCACCAAATATGCACGATGGTATAGTAAGAAAGTCCATTCTCATTGGGCAGCTTATAAGTAAGGGTACGGGCCTAGGTCCAGGGATGTGGTCATACCCCTAAATTCAGATTTTATTAGGCCAGTCATTATGTATAATGTGCCCTTCGGTATATATACCTGCCTCAGCACTTGATACATCTTGAATGACCATAGCACCTTTTCACCAAAAAAAAAATCCAGGACCTAAATCATAAAAACTACACCAACTGTCCATTATGACCAATGGTGTGAGGAGTATCTGGAAATAATAAGATAATATAACAAAGTTTTAGTTCTTGACATAAAGTATTTGTTTAAAAACTAGTAAACAAAGATTTAATTGATCTCTACAGCACTAAGTTAGTCATGGGCATTATTCTAGTCAATTAAATCTCTAAAGAAGGTTGGTGGGTGAAACAGAAGAAGATAGTAGTGCATTAGCTTCTATTTAAGGTACTTATTTAGAGTAACTAATAAATGTAGATAGAAAAAATAGGTTCAAGCACCAAAACTAGGTAAACAGTAAGGAATTGGGTCTAGACTGGCTATGAAATCGTCTTGAGACATGCAATAATGAACAACTGCTTAATTCTGTAGTTTCTACAGCTATAACTGGGAGGTACAGTTAACTAGGGTTCTTAAGAGTGAATTTTAAAAGAACGTACCGAGTTTGTTGAATACAGCATTGGTGAGTACTACATAGAGCACAGCTACCCAATACTACGTTGAGAGAAAAAGTGAAAAAAAAATAAGAAAGCAGTTAGAACTGCAGCCAATAATGTCTGCTCCTCGGAAACTGCAGCAAATTATTCCCTGATACTGAATAACCACTACTGCTCTCAGCAAATTTACACATTGACTAGAAAATCAACTCAAACTGCACTTTAATTCAGGATTAAAATGTAAAAGTGGGAAAAGAGAGTAGAAAGTCAAAAGGGAAAACATTTTATTAGCAAAATGAAGAGAAGGAGAACATTCAGTGCAAAAAAATGGAGGTTCCATTAAAGACATAAACATTCAGGCAAATAAAAATGCACAACATAAGCAAGTCTAACTGAAACAGTAACTTAATGCAAAAAAGTGGTTAAAAAGTGTAAAATTACAGGGAGAATAATTATATTAACTACAAAGGGTTTCAAGTTGATACTTTGATAGCCAGGCAACTGTTCAAGATGCAAAAACAGCTACGTTAGCCAAACAAGCTGTAAAAAATTTATAAAATGTGATAAAATCAATCAGGCAGTTTATTGTAATGGCTCCTAGCACTGAGAATGGCTATTTTGAAGTGGTCCAATGTATGACAAGATTTGGGATGTTCATTAGATGCATTCTGCTTAAAAAGACACAACGGGGGTAGTAAGAGCATTTGCCACTATACAGAGACCCTAGAACAAGAGGTATAGATCATCCTTGGCAAAGCACATTGGAATGCTAATCATCTCAGTCTAGGGAAACACATACTGGCCTCCCTTGAATCAATGCCAGCTACTTAGCCACTTGTTTTAACTGATTATTTTGGTGAAGGGAGGATACTACTCAAAACTAGAGTCTTACCCAAGACTGCAGCTTGCATAGCAAGTTCCAGCAAATCCTTCTGCATATGGTTTATGAGTGTTCCTGCCAGGCCATTCACTCACTTATGGACTACAATCATCTTACAGTTGTACTTGCTGGTGGAGTGGGTCCTGTGGGCTCCTGATATATCAGAAATCCTGGCTCCAGAGAGGCTGCTAATTGCAATCCTTTCCTTGGTCAGCCTAGTGTGCATAACAATGGAGCCTCCAATTACCAGAATGTTTCCAGAAGCTGATTTATTCTTATTAGCACTGGCTTATGATGTTGTCAATGACATGTTGAGGTCGAGGTGAGAGTAGGAGAGGTATTAGGGAGATTTCATTGATGCCTACTCTTAAAGAGTTCTAAGAGTTGGTAGTGACTTTTTTATGTCATCAGCATATTGCAGTTTAATGTTTTCAGTATGAGGATGTTGCATTCTTGTAGGTGGAGAAACTCATTGCATGCATGAGATTTCAAGAGGGCTACCTTCTTAATGTTTGCACTTTTCACTGTAAGAAGCTGTAAGACTAAGCAAGAGTTCATTTTCAGTGAGCATGTGGTAGTTCTTACACTGCCTTAAGACACCAAGTGCTAGTCAGCTGACCATAGAAGGGGAGGTGGTCTGCTGTCTTTCTATGCTGTCCAATGCTATTTTGTTTTTATAGGAACTTGGAGGGGAAATGGGAGGATGGAGAATACATTGTCACACAGGACATGTAGGAAAAAGCAGATATCAACCTTGCGCAAATAGCTGTAAGTCCATATAGGTCTGTCCATGTCAGTGCAAGAGATCACAAGCATTGAAGCAGACTTGAGACAGCTGCCTGCAAGATAAAGGAAGAAGGATCCTCATAATGATGTATACTTCAGAACTGCTGCAAGGTGAACTGCATGAAGTCTTATATGATCCTGGTTTCCACAATAATGTGCTACTAGCAGGGCAATGTGAATGAAGTAGGTGGCTATCTACCTTCAGAAAATAACTATATATATATATATATATATATATATATATATATATATATATATATATATATATATACACACACACACACACACTGGCATCATCAAGTGTTTGCAACATTGCAGCACTGCAGGCATGGATTTGGAGACATAGGATGTGAAGTAAAACATACTCGTGGGAGGAATGTTACTTGTTAAGCACAATGATTCATCAAACAAGGTAATTAATGAATTCTATTTATAAAATAAGCAACATATGCATACTATTATTACTGCTAATATTTATTAAGCAATATATATATATATGTATATATATATATATATATATATATATATATATATGCAGACATTTAACTTTTTCTTTAACTTATTTTAATATATATTTTGATGATCAAGTAGGTAGACTGAACCTAGCCTGGCAGTTTAGCATATAACCTCCAAATAGCTTCATTCTGCAGTACTGGGTTGGATTCCCTCACTGCCAATGGAAGATGTTGGTGGCTGGAGTCCAGAGGATAAGAAAGACATTTAGCAAAATGAAGAGCCCTCCATCCCAACCCCACATGCATACCAATCTCATAGTCATGTTCTGAGTCACTGGGATTCCGTTATCAGAGTTATTAGCTAAGCTTTTTAATCCCATCTTGTATATTTAAAACATTCAGTCACAAAAACAAAGACAAATAAATGTTTGCAGAAAGCAAGAAAAATGTAAAAAAAATTAAACTTGCTGCTGGCAGTATAACACCAACATTTATTTAATAATAGGAATGAACATTTTGAAAGAAATAATAGAATATACTTCCATAATACCAATTTCTAGTCCAGAATAAACATACATTAATAAAGACTTGACTGTATTAGCCGCAGAAAAGCAGGATATGCTCACCATTAATGCTCAACAGACTGAGTTGACTGAAACAAACTGTTTCCTTTCCTTTTTTAGATAAGTTTGAAGCTTTAGAAAAATAAAAACTAGTTTTCTCCCTTTATTACTGGTTACTGATAGTCTGGTCTAATTTTGACTCTAGGTTCAACACTATAAGCTACTGGGGTGTTTTCAAACCAGCCGAGTGTTAGGCCTAATCCAAATGGAGAATAAGACAATTACCACTTATTACATGTCTTCATGCCATTTTTAGAACAGTTGAAATGTCACTGAAAAAGTTGCTGTCTAGGCTGCTATGTGAAACAGTGAGGAGCCACTTCCAATTATCTCAGGCACCCTCAACCTCAGACAAGTACAAACATGGAAATGCAGGAGCAAGTGTTTCTATAAGTGTTTTTTACTAACATTATGAGTGTCATTGCCAGCCAGTATGTAGGAGGATAATTATTTTTTAAGTGTGTGAGTTTGTATTTGTGTGTGTGTTTGTGTGTGTGTGTGCAGGCATGTGTGCTTGTGTGTGTGCTTGCTTGTGTGTGTGTGTGTGTGTGTGTGTGTGTGTGTGTGTGTGTGTGTGTGTGTGTGTGTGCGCGCGTGCGTGTGTGCACATGTCTGTGACTATGTGTGTGGATGGGTCGGTGCTCTCAACTGTCTTTGGTTTCACAGGTTTCACAGACCGTCCCTAATTTTTTCTCAGATTTTGGTCTACTTCACATAAAAGTTGTATTTTTTTCTAGAAAATCAGTAAGGAGTGCAATCACTAAAAAATAACAGACATTTCAGTTTCAAATGTCATAGCCTTCAGAAAAAACATAATAATGCAAAACCTTTTTTATAACAACTTTGTAAGAATAAAAGGCCAATATCTGTCCCTGATTTGGGGCCTTTGCCTCCTATTATTGTTTAGCTTTATTCCTGATTCTTGAGCTAACAGTATGAAGGATATACAGGGGGAGGATTACAATTAGTTATATGCAGTATTCTGATAGTAGAACATTGAGAAGATACATACCTGTATACAATTATTTCTCTATTTATTCAATCACAGGATCTCACACAAATATCTGAATTGTATAGTCACAGTCATAAAAGTGGTTGCTACTGATGGTTGCACAGACAAGTGTGTTTGTGTGTGTGTGTGTGTGTGTGTGTGTGTGTGTGTGTGTGTGTGTGTGTGTGTGTGTGTGTCTGTCTGTCTGTCTGACTGTGTGTGTGCATGTGTGTGCATGTGTGCAATCATTTGCTCTGGCAAAACAGTCATTATTCGAGCTTTACAGGAATGAATATGTTGTGGTATGACATAAGTTTGCATACTTTACTGCCACCGCTGTTTATGTGAAGTTAAGCTGAAATGCATTACTGCGGCCATTATTTTATCACAATTGGACATCTAAGGACTGAACACTTAACAGATGTGGCTTCAATTTGTGGGTACAGAGGCAGTATGTAGATGAAATTGACTGACTCTGCTGTCAATTTCTGAAGTTTGACAGTCATCATTTTGGCTTTGCAGGACTGTATCTTTAAAATATTCAATCACTGAGACAATATTTTACTGTACCAACTATTTGCCTGAAACCGAACTGAAATGTACATCATTGTGGCAATGACATTTTTTATCACAGTCAGGTATCTGGGATGTATGCAGCTGATAAAGTGGCTATGATTGCTGGGCAGAGCCTCTCTGTGAATGAAAGTGACTGATGCTGCTGTTGTTTGCTCGTGTTAACAGTCATTATTCTGACTTTGCAGGACTAATGTGTTTTTGTCTGAAGTAAACTGAGTGTGTGAAAAAAAGATGAAATACATTACGGTGGCCACTATGTTTTTTTCACAATCAGACATCTGAGGTCTGTACAGCTACCAAATATGGCACTAATTGCTGAGTAGGGGGGTTATCGGTGAATACAACTGAATGGCCTCACTGTAATTTCCTCGTGTTAAGAAATTATTACTCTGGATTTTTAGAATGTGTGCACATTTATGTATAACCACTTGAAATACTTTGCTCTGGATATTCTTCTAACTGAATAAGATATTAGAGTTGTTCAGAGTCAATTAATCCTGTATGTGGATAAAAAATAGTTGTGTATATGGGAAGAAAGGTTGTAGTATATATAAAGTAGCAGGTTGGCCAAACTTTCTGTCATTTTCTATCACACTCAGATGTCATAATTGTACACCATAAGTGCCTGTTTGTGGCAGTCCAAGCACATTGTGTATTGTGCCAGCTTATCATTAGCACAATAGCACAGGTAGTGATATTGCCATCTCATAGCACTTGGTTCTTTAATTCAGTTTCTGGCTATAATTCATTCTGTGTGGAGTGTGCAAGTACTCTTTTTCTTAATGCGTGGGGGTTTATCCAGATGTTCTGATTTCCTCCCCATGCAGCCCTTTGTCTAGGGCTCTATTTAACCTGAGACTTGCCATGCTGATAATGATTGTAGCCAGACATCTGAGATGTATCTATAATCAATAAAATGTCTATAATGAGTGGGTACTGAAAAAGCCTGTGGATCTCAGGTAAATAAATGGTCATTGAATTGTGATAATATAGCCCCAATCTGTTGTAGTTTCCCTTGCCCATTCACTTGCTTCCTACAGCTTCACCCTTTGCTTTGATGTCATCAATGGTCACTGGTGTTATTCACTTTAATTTTTTTCATAAACATATCATAACGCAATGATCAAAATATAGTAAGTAATTTGGTACAAATTATAGGAAAGGACTTTTAACATAACAGATGCAGAGAATCATTCTTAAGCCTCAAAAGGGGCTCAGTACTTTATATCTTATTTTTTCTGAAATATATAGACAGACTACAGCATGAATTAAATCTTCAGAAAATATATTCTTGCATCCCACTATGTAGAATTAATATAAAATAAGCATTAGGCATGCAGTGTTTTAGTTAAGACACGCATGCTATCACCTGTCACAGCTCTAATAATACACTTACTTTTCAAGATTCTTTTAGGGAGAGTTCCATCTTCCAATGAAATGTAGCTCCAGCAATAACAACTCATCATTTCCAACTTTAAAAATATATTGAAAGGAATTGTTTTGGATTAACTATAACCACAGACATAGCATGGGAGTCAGACCTGTCTGCAAAACACTAGTAATCAACATCAACACTCAGCTAAACAATACTGGTGTGCAACTGCTCAGATTTGTAACACAAGGAGGAATTAACAATGTACAGAGGATATATCCTTTGCCTGTGATGATAAAATGTTTTAGATTGTATATACAGTAGAAGGAGCATAAGAGCTCAGCCCTCCACACTAGGTGGTATTGGGGGCATGTGACCAGCAAAAAAAAATTTCTGTTTTAATACTTTTGTCAGAATGATATTCACATTCCAGGAGTTTCACTCATTTGTGATCATATTTGTGTAAACCAATCACAGATGTGTCAGTGTTTTGTCAGGGAACCATATAGTATGTTTAGGTTACGTGTAGGGGTAAAGAGTCCTACAAGCAGTGTAGAAGGTCTTGTTCCATGCAAAAAGTGAAGGTCTGCCAAGTCTGACCCATCCAGTTTGCTCTTTGCATGTTATGATTTGACTATTTCAAGTGTATTCATTATTGGGATGTGTAACTTGTAGCTTTAGAGCACAATGAATAATGGCTGTTGGAGGAAGTACCCCATCTATAGCAACATTTTTTCTAGATATTCTCATGCATACCTCATGACTCTAAACAAATCACTTAAAAATACAGTGCTCCCAGGTTCCCTGGAAAGTTGAACTCTGCTTTTTGAGTTTATACAGTTAATAATACTGTAAAATATGTAACCAGATTGTTTTCAGCAATGCTGTAGCTTAAGGGCTAAAAATTAACGAGTGTATAAATAAATATATTATATAATACTGAACATGGGACAATTGCAATAAATCAAAAAATATCACTTTTCAGCCTATCTCAGCTGTCCAGATTTCCGCCTCGTATTTTTGGGCTGTTTCTCATAAAATTTGTGTTTCTGGCAAATCACTAAGGACTGAAGTCACAAAATAATAGCAGATATTTGAGTTTCAAACTTCATATCCTTCAGAAAATCCATGTTAATGCAAAATCTGTAATGCTATCAACGTTCTAAGTTTATAAGAGCAGTATTTAAAAAGTGACCCTATTTTTAGGTCTTTGACCCCTCCAATTAATTGTGTCTTTGCCCAGATTTCTTGCTCTAAGAAGTTGAGAGGTATGCTTTTAAGTAAAATAATAAATAGCAAAGCCTTTTCTTCAATAGTTATGCTGAAATGGGAGCTTTTTAAGGTTAACACAAGTCCTAGAACAATATGTGGTGTATATATATATATATATATATATATATATATATATATATATATATATATATATATATATATATAGGTCTATGTTGATTACCTAAAAGACCACTTAATCGAATTCCAGTTGACTGAGATGACTTCAATGAAAGCTGACAATGCCAAAACCATGGAGCACCAAACATCTTTCACCGGGAAACAAACCACTTGGCCGCCATGGTAAAATAAGAAAACGCACAAAAAGTTAACCCACCCAAGTGGGGGCCTTCGCCTCCCACACACTCCTAACTAAATATATCAACTCCAAGATCACACTACCCAAGGAGAAAAGTGCAAAGATCACCCTGGTGGCCAGTGGTTTGTTTACCAGTGAAAGACATTCGGTACTTCATAGTTTCGGAATTGTCAGCTTTCATTGAAGTCATCTTGGCCAACTGGAATTCGGGTAAGTGGTCTTTCGGGTAATGAAGGTAGACCCTTGTAGATTCATTCAAGAAGGAAAGTAAAAAGAAGTTCTGTTGCCATGCTTGGAATGGGCAGCCAATCTTTACTTTGCGAAAGCAGGCAGTGATGGGTTATGGGCTTATCTTAAAAAAACAAGAAGAGCATATTTTGTTTACAGTAGTTTGGAGTACAGTGGTATTTACAGATGATTTTAAATGGTAACAGGCACACAATAGCTAGACCACACGTGTTCCTTGTTCATGTATGTCCAGCTAGCATCATGTAACAGCAAACTAGCAGCTGTAATGAGCTGTGTTGTAAAATATTCCAGTATAATGGACACAGGAAAAACAGATGGCCCATATGAAGACAAATAGGACCCAAAGAACAGCATAAGCTGAATTAAGTTAAGTAACACCTTTATGTCCACAAGTTCTTTCATGTCAGTAGTGTCTTTTCAGAAATATGTGTGATTGTGTGTGTGTGTGTGTGTGTGTGTGTGTGTGTGTGTACAAAAGCTGTCTGACAGAATCATTGCAAAGAATAATACGTCATATGCTTGTGACAGATTGATGTCCCTGAATGGCTTCTTGAACACATACATTACCTTATTTAATATAAAAAAAACTAAGGGTAATGCTGCTCAATGCCAGAAGTCTCAATCTCAAGATGCACGCACTCGAGGCCCTTCTCAGTATGGAGAACATCGATGTCTGTGCTGTGACAGAAACCTGGTTCAAGGCTCTTGAGAGCACCCCAGCACTATCAGGTTACACCTCATATCATGCGTTCCGGCCCCAAAATCCGGACAACACCAAGAAAGGAGGGGGGGTGTCCATATTCATAAAGGACACACACACCTCAAGGTTGGTGGCAACGCACGATGCATCGGAGACCATCCAGGTGCAATTAACCATAGGCAAGACTGCTCTGCAATTTGTAGCATGTTACAGGCCACCCTCTCAAACTCAGGAACCTCACATGGCCTTCCTGAAAACACTGGAGGGGATAAATGTATCTCCAAATACCATCATACTAGGTGATTTCAACTACCCTAATATAGACTGGGAACACTACTCAAGCCCAAACACTCTAGCCCAAAGGTTCCTGGAGTTCATAAACTCAAATGCCATGGAACAACTAGTCACCATCCCCACAAGAGGAGAAAACATACTTGATCTCATCATCACAAACATGGGATCACAATGTTCAACACCGGAAGTATACCCCTCACTGGTGAGATCAGATCATAAACTAATCTCGCTGGAGGTCCTCATCCCGCCCCCACCTGAAATAAAAAAGACCACAGTGAAAACTTCTCAAAAGCCGACTTCACACTTCTAAAAACTAGTGTGGTCTCCTTTAAGGCCCCTGAGCCAGTGGTAAACATTACTCAAACCGCTGAATCACTTACAAATGCCTTCTACCAGCACCTACAGGTCTGCATGGATCAGGCAATCCCAAACAAAGCTAAGACTCTTTGTACCAAAGGCAAGCGTCCAGTCTGGTGGACCCCAGCCATAAACAAGCTCTACAACAAAAGGAGGAAGCTACTACAAGATAGAGCAAAATCCTTGAAAGGTAAGACACATTTGATCATTATAAGTAAAAAACTAAGAGCTCTCATAAAATCATCCAAGGCAAATTTTGAGAGAAAAATCGCCAAGGACTCAAAAGACAATCATAAGGCCTTCTTTAGCTATGTTAGAAACCTAGGAGGAAACTCCCAGATATGCTCAGAATTAGTTCAAAATGATGTGAAGATTACTGAACCTACACACATTGCCAACATACTGGCTGACAGGTTCAGTGCAAACTTCTCCCCTCCCCAAAGGAGAGATATCTATACCAGAGGATTGTAGCCCCCAAACATCTCCAATGCCCAGGTGAGAACTGCTCTCTCCAAGGCAAAAAACACAGCATCCATGGGACCGGATGGTGTCCCTGGCTGTGTGCTCCATGAACTCAATGAGGAATTAAACCCGCAGTTAGGACAGCTGTTTAATCTTAGCCTCACCTCAGGATACGTACCCAAGGAGTGGCGCACGGCGACTGTGGTCCCACTTCATAAGGGCAGTGCCTCCACCGACCCTGGAAATTACCATCCCATTAGCTTGACAAGCCTTATCTGCAAAGCCATGGAGAGGATCATAATGGAACTCATAAATAAAGACATAGGGAACTTGCAGACTTTGGATCCATCCCAGTTTGGCTTTGTCAAAGGCAGATCATGCCTCTTAAACTTGGTTGACTTTTTCGAAACAGTCACCAAGGCCATTGATGAGGGCAAGGCAGTCCATACAGCCTACCTCGACCTGGCAAAGGCCTTCGACACAATACCCCACTCAGGTATCATCGAAAAACTCATCAGCTTAAACGTAAACCCATACATCACAAGATGGGTTGCAAACTGGCTAAGTGACAGAACCCACAGGGTCAGAGTTGCTGGCGCCATGTCAGACTCAAAGCCTGTCACAAGTGGTGTCCCACAGGTCTCAGTCCTGGGACCACTCTTGTTCGGCATCTACTTTTCTGAAGTACAAGCAAACACAGGAGGGTTATGGCTGACAAAGTTTGCAGATGACTGCAAACTGGGCGCCATAGTCGAAAACACATCTGACACAGATATCCTTCAGAAGGGCCTCACAGAAACGGATAACTGGTGCCAGAGCCATGGCCTAAAGTTAAACGCCAAGAAATGCATAGTCATACCCTTCGGGAAAAACAAGGTTACCCCTAGCTACCATATAGGTGGCAATCCACTGAGCACAGAAGAAGTCATCAGGGATCTGGGGACCCAGGTTGACAGTAACCTTTCGTTTGACACTCATGTTGCCAAAGTAGTTAGGAAAACCTTCTACATTGCCCACCTGATCATGAAGGGGTTCACATCTAGATCTAGGGAGGTCATCGTCCCCCTGTACTCATCACTCATTAAACCTATGATTGAGTACAATGCCCCATTCGGAATGTATCTGACCCGACACCTGCAGCAGCTGGAAAGGCCCTAAAAGTTCCTCACCAAAAGGATAAAGGGTCTCAAAAATATGTCTTATGCTGCCAGACTGAAAGAACTCCAGCTCTATTCAGTCGCATACCGCTTGCTCAGAGGTGACCTGTGCCTGACATATAAGGCCATGTCAAACCCAGATTTGATGAATATGCTTCACCTCAAAAAATCTAGATCCCTCAGAACCACAAGGGCGGGAGACTTAAACCTTGACACGGTTATTAATAGAACGTGCTGGAGGGACAGATTCATCACCCAGAGACTCCCTATGCTGTGGAACAAAATCCCGGTACATGTGAGGCAGAGCACCTCGCTGGCCTTGTTCAAGAGGAATCTTGACCAATGGATGGGAGATCACAGATATACCCCAGGGATTACTTCAGTGTCACTGCTTGACAGAGCCACAGCAAAATAATAGGCATAGTTTTCTTCAAACTAAAGGGGTGGCGAAAGCCACATAACTATGGGCTAGGCTTATAAATGCCCTTGGGCAGATAGCCTAGTATGAACCTATGAACCTATGAACCTATAAGATAATTGATTCGGATGATACAAATCTTAGAACTGAGTGTGTTGGCATGACTGGTAATTAGTGAGTAGTTAATTCTCAGGAATGTCTGAAAAAATAAGGTAGCATATACTAATACAGGTTATGAATTCTGGATTTAGGACTCTTCATCACACTGGGATTTTGCAGATTATCTTTCTGGGAAGACATGGAGTAAAACATAATTCACTGATAATAAAATCAGCTAAAGTTCATAAAATACAGAACATTATATTTTATGTAGTGACATATTTCATCCGTCCCTTATATAGGAGCTGTGCCTACACACACACACGCACACACACACACACACACACACACACACACACACACACACAATTTTACTATTCTAACACTTGGGTAATCATTTCCTCTGAATGGCCTGACAATGAGGTGTTGCTCAAAATACCATGCAGTATGCATTTTTGCACAGACTTTTCTCGAGAAATCACATTGAAGCACGTCCAGAGTAAATCTGTCAGTTTCTGTCAACCTCAAACCTCAAGGCACAAGGCCAGTTGTCCATGCTGCTCATTTGTTCTACTTAAGTGGAAACTGCAAGGTGGTCAGTACCCAAGACCAACACAGTGAGAAGAGACTGTTGTACTTTTTGCCACACCTTTTTATTCCACTTACACCACCACGTATGACGTGGCCCAAGTACAGGCCAGACATACATAATCTCACTCATTGTCTGTCTCTGAAAATGTGGCTTCTCCTGTCTTTTTTGTTACATGTAAAAACTGAAGAAGAAAGTGCAGTTTCTTTTAGAGGGTGATGCTGTAGCAACAAGTCTTTCAATGTTAAGAAAAAAGCAATCCAGTAATCTGCTATTCTTCCTTCTAAAGACTGACTAAATTCTCCTGCACAACCATATGTGGCTGTCCACACCTCTGTCTCTTGAGATACAAGCAGATACCAGGCCCTTACACTAACATCTCAACAGTAAATGGCTATATATTTATGCACTGAACCATTATTCATACCGCACTGTTCTAGATGCACACTATTTTCTTTAAAAACATGTAAAAATCACAGATGATATTAACTCTAACTGAAATAACATCAACACAAATATAAATAATATTTCCAAAATTGATGCCTTAATATATGCATAATGTGAACCCTCCCCCCCCAAAAAAAGATTTTTTGCTCATCAACCACCACCAAGACATATACATTATAATTTGTTGTCTCAATAATTTTTCAGCTTCATATTCCTAAAATGCAAACTCAGCCCAGGTGCTACTAGTTTTTGAAATATAAATATTACTTTAACAACATAGTTGGGGATACTACTTAAAAAGGCCACACTCTGATCTTATATTACTGTTTACTGCATCCCTTTTCCTTATGGTTTGAACCATGTTCAACATTTAGAATACTGATGTCTTGATAGAAAAACTGTAGTCACTTAGATATGTAGATCATCTTCAGACTGTAGTAGACCCCTTTACATCACAGTAACCATCAATATTTTACACACTTCAGTCAGCCTTTGTTGTTCCCACTTTTGCTCAATGTGTTATATTCTCTGCAGATTGTAAAAACCACCACATACATCCTCTTTTGTCGTTGTCTCAACGTCTATAGTCAGAGGTCTACAGTCATATCTATCTCTAACACTACTTCTCTGGAACCATGGATTCGGCAGCTGTAATATCACACCAGTGTTCAATGGAAAGATCCAGTCTATCACCTCTTGAAAATTTGAAAAGGATATCTCTTTGTTGTCCTATTACCCAGTGGAACAGTACACGAAACACAACTGGTCATATCCATTTATTCTTCCATGTATCAATATTTCCCTGAGCCAAAAGTTCTCATGTTCACCAACTGCCTTACATCAACAACATGTAATTACATTGCTTAAGTTTAGAATGACATCTGTTTTGCAAAAAATGTTTTGCATGGTAGCTGAACAGTCCAACGAGTCTTACCTGGTTGCTTGACCATTTTCTCAAAACCTCTTCACATGCCCTGAGATTGCATAAACTCAGAGACTGTTACATTAAGGCAGTGCAAGGGGGGAGCATAGCTTCCTGTACAAGAAATGTGAGGTGTTTGCCATCATTTTATTTGAGATCTTTATCTTATTTTATTATTATTTCTTTACTCATTTATATAGAGTTTGAAGTGTTGGTCATAATAACGTCATCGATTTTTAACAGATGTTTCTTCCAAAATCATAATGAAGTTCGTGCAGAATAGATCTCAGTTTTCTACCTATTAATATCTTTGCAGATAACAATCCAGCAGCTGATTTCTGTATAATTTGATAATTTATTTATTATTTATTTATTTGATATTTGTTAACCGGGTTAGTCCATCTGAGCCTATTGCCCCTTTTTCAGTGGTGACCTGAGGAGAAATGCTCCAGCAATACAAACATAAAAAGATAACACAGTTTTGAAGTTTGTGCAGAAGAGATCTTTGCAGATAACAATCCAGCAGCTGATTGCTGTATAATTTGATAATTTATTATTTATTTATTTGACATTTGTTAACCGGGTTAGTCCATCTGAACCAATTGCCCCTTTTTCAGTGGAGACCCGAGGAGAAAAGCTCCAGCAATACAAACATAAAAATGTAACACAGTAGGCAATATACAAAACTCAAGAAAAACTGTGCAGCAATACAACATAAGCAAAAATTACATATGCAATAATCAGGTGAAACAAATAACTGTAATAAAAATTTTAAAAAATGAAGTAATTACAACTAGTACATTTAAGTATTTACAATAATGACATATCTTTCCTAAGTAGCATAATGTAGTATTATCTAGTGAGCATTGTCTAGTGAGCAAATTAGTCATTGAATTATTAGATGTAGACAGGTAGTGAAAAGAAAAAGAAAGGAAAATGCAGATTATGGAGGATAACCAAGTAAAGTTATCTCTGCTCCTATTTCAAGGGACCCAGCAGTATATTCTTTAAATGTTTAATTATTTAAATGTCTGGCAGTTAGCTCAGAGGATTAACCCTAAGAGCTGTTTTAATGAGCTCTTTATTGTAACACAAGATTTGATATCCTAAAATGTCATTTGCCTGCTGTTATGACTGAACAGGTCACTTTACTAGACAGTCCTCTGGGATTCTTGGGAAACTGGGATAGGGTCCTCAGTGGTCTCATTGACTATATGCATGGCAAAGTACAGTTGTGTACACTTACCATAAATGTAGATGTTTGAGTGTATTCACTGTTGCAGTCATCACCTGTGGGTTATCCCTGCTGTGGTAGCCCTCGGCCGGCCCAAATACCAGAGTCAGTGTTTTTCTGTGTTGGCTGCTGTTGCTTGCTGTCTGACGTCAGTTCGTCAGAGCTATAAAGGAAGGCAGCCGACACCATTACATCAGTTTTTTTGGCCCTAACCAGTCAGAAGCCTCAGTAAATATGGTAAAATGGTTTTGGTGGCTAAAAGCCACCGGTAGCAACTTATGTCTCCCTAAAGAAAGAAGATATAAGGGGGAAGGAGGGTGGGAAAACAGGACTGCAACAGTGAATACACTTGAACATCTACATTTATGGTAAGTGTACACAACTGTACTATGTTCATCATGTTTCACTGTTGCAGTCATGACCTGGGGGTGGATTCCCAAAGCTGAGGAAAGGGGTGGTAGGATTAGCAAGAGACCTAGGAAAGGGTCAGCATGCCCTGCAGAACTGCCGAGGCAAACCCTGCCCCAGCCTTAGAAAATAAAGGTAGGTGGTAATGCTTGGTAAAGGTATGGACAGAAGTCCAGGTGGCAGCTTCCAGGATGTCCCTGGTGGGAACTCCTCTGAGTTCGAATAGACTTGGGGGGGGGGTTCCCATGCAATCTGTAGCAGAAATGGATATAGTGTGATATCCATTTATAATGGTTTGTTTGGAAATGGGCTTCCCCTCTGCCCCTGGAGCAAAGCTGACAAGTAGTTGGTCTGTTTTCCTGAAGGGTTCAGTATGGTCTAGATAGTATCTGAGCTATCTGTGCATGTCTAGTGAGTGCATAATTCTTTCACCCTTGTTTTTTAGGTTAGGAAAGAAGGTGGGTAGATGTGTGGCCTGGTTAAGAGTTACATTAGATACCACCTTGGGCATAAATGAGGGATTAGTCCTCAGAGAGACCCTGTCTGCATGGAAGATGATGAAGGGCTCAATGGCCATCAGTGCCTGAAGTTCTGAAACCATTCTGGCTGAGGTGACAGCTGGAAGAAAAGTAGTCTTCTAGGAGAGGTATCTTAGTTCTGCTGAAGCAGCAGGTTCAAAGGTTGGTAAAGTAAGTTTTTCCAAAACATAATTCAGGCCCCAGGCTGGAGTGGGTGGCCTTCTGGGAGGTCTGATATTAGAAGCCCCTCTGAGGAATTGTTTAATTAAAGAATGGGAGAATAGGGGCTGTTCTGTATCAAAATGAGCTGAAATAGTGAGGCGTGGATTTTAGTAGAGGAGAAGGAGAGGCCACTATTAAGTAGTTCCGCTAGGTAGTCCAAGATAAGAGGGATGGAAGGTTTTGAAGTACTGCCCCCTCTGGACTGGCTCCATAAGCAGAATCTTTTCCATTTTCCTGTGTAAGATTTTCTGGTGCTGGGCCTTCTGGCCTCTATGATAATGTCTAAGACCTCTTTGCTTAACAGGGGGCCCCTTGTTTGCCTTGTGAGTATTAGCCATGCTGATAGTTTGAGAGATTAAATCTGGGTGCAGGCATTCCCCCCCCCACCTGAGTCAAGAGGTTTAAGATGAGGGGAAGCTGCCTGGGAGGCTGTAAGGTCAGGCTGCGCAGTAAGGGGTACCAATGTTGTCTGGGCTGATCTTGAGCAATGAGGATGGCCTTTGGTCTCTCCTCCCTTATTTTGATCAGTATCTTGGGAATAAGAGGCAGAGGAGGGAATGCGTTCACAAAGAGGGTGCTGCAGGCGAAGGTCAAAGCATCCACCTTCCATGCTAGGTGGTGGTACTCCAAGGTACAGAATTGTTTCAGCTGATGGTTGATATGCGAAGCAAAGAGATCCACCTCTGGGGTCCCCCACACCTGAGTGATTTGTAAAAAGATTTTTCTGTGGAGCTGCCATCCGTGGGGTCAAGTAAGTTTCTGCTTAGGTGGTCTGCCAGGGTGTTGTTGATCCCTGGCAGGTATTGGGCTATCAGGTGTAGTCCCATGGAAGAGGCTGTCAGCCAGAGGTTCATGGCTAGCCTGCACAGAGGGTAAGATTGGGTCCCTCCTTGTTTGTTGATGTACCACATTACTGTGGTGTTGTCTATTTTGATTAGGAAAACCCCTGGTTTGAGATGGGGTTTGAAGGATGTCAGAGCCTGTTGTACTGCCATCATTTCCTTCTGGTTGATGTGCAAGGGAAGGTGCTGGGCACCCCAAAGACCTTGGGTGCACCTTCCTGCTAGGTGAGTGCCCCAAGCTATGTCTGAGGCGTCGGTGGTAATGGTCTGCCTGGATGGGCAGAGGATGAAGGGACAACCCTTGTTCTTGGCACAGGCCCCATGCCCACCAGAAAAACTTGGCCCTTATACAGGGGATTAGAGGGAGTGAGGTCTCTTGAGGATGAGAGTGCTGACACCAAAGATTCTTTAGATACCACTTCAGTTTTCTCATGTGAAGCCTGGCCAGAGGAATTAGAAGTATGCAAGATGCCATGTACCCCAAGGTTTGCAGGAACTTCCTCGCAGTGAGGTAACTTCTGGAAGCCAGCTGGGTAAAGTAGAGAGGCAGGAAGCTCTGCTTTTCTGGGGATAGGAAGGCCATTTGGGATGCTGTGTCCAGTAGTGCTCCCAAGAAAATGATCTTCCTGGAGGGTGTTTGCTTTGATTTCTTCTTGTTGATGGTGAACCCTAAGGATTTTAAAAGGGTTTTGACAAAGAAGAGGTCCTGGAGCAGCTGTTCTTTGCACTCTGCCTGAATGAGGCAGATGTCCAGATAAGGGTAAATCTGTATATTTCAAAGAACAACAAACATCAAGGTATGATCCAGAATTTAATAAAAACAGCAAAAAAATCTCTCAGTAACACAAAAAAGCACTCTAGCGCCTCGGCTTCACTTAAGCCTTCAAGGAGTACTTCCATTACAAAAAACAATGCCTTAAATCTGTATATTTCTCTGTCTGCAAAATGCTATGGCCAGGACTAAGCATTTGGTGAATACCCAGGGAGCAGTAGATAAGCCAAAGGGTAGAGCAGAGAACTAAAAGCGTTGTGAGCCTGCTCTGAATCGCAGGAATTTCCTGCAGGATTCCCTTATGGGGATGTGGAGCTAGTCATCTTTTACGTCTAGGGTCAATAACCAGGCATTTTTTGTCAGCATAGGCAGCAGCTGATGCAAAGTTAGCATTCTGAACTTGGGGACCACCAGGGAGGTGTTCAGAATGGATAGATCCAGGATGGGGTGCCAAGTCCCCTCTTTTCTGGGAACAAGGAATAGTCTGGAATAAAAGCCTTTGCCTGTTTGATCTGAGGGGACAGGTTCTACTGCCCCTTGTGATATGAGAGTTTGAACCTGTTTCAATGCCTCTGCCCACTGATTTGGAGGTAAGTCTGGGTACCCTCTTGGAATTGGGAGTTTGTTGAAAGAGAATTTGTATCCCTGAAAAATGATCTTTAAGCCCAATTGGTCCTTTGTAACAGAGAGCCAATTTTCTTTGCAGAGGGAGAGCCTTCCTCCTAGCTTTTGTTGAGTGACAGGAGAGCAGAGGGGGGAGAGGGAGTCATTGAGAGTTTTTGCCATAGAGGAATGGCTTAGAACTCCCTGCCTTTGGGGCGGAAGTGGCCCACTGTTTGGTTCTCTGGTCCCTGCAGGCCTTACTTTGCCCCTGTCTGCTGGGTGCAGGAAAGGACCAATGCTTACAGGGAAAATTCCTGCTCAACCTCGGAGGTTGTACCTGAAATAAATATTTTACTGTTTGCATAGATTTTGCTTTGTCTTCCATCTTTTTAATCACCTCTTCTGCTTTTAATCCAAATAAGCAGTCCTTATCCAAGGGTGCATCAATTAATTTAGACTTGACATGATCAGGGAGAGGTTGTTCCTTCAACCATGCATGTCTCCTTATGACTGAACCTGATACTGCTGCCCTGCTTGAGGCTTATAGGGCGCCATATCCACAGTGTAATGAGTGCTTGGCCACTTGAAAATTAGAGTGCACTAAATCTAACTCTTTTGAACTAGCACAGTCAGGAAAGGTTGAAATCTTTTGCTTCAATAGTTCCAAAATGTGTTATTGATATTTTAATATATGGAACTGACAGCTGAGTGCTGTGATAGCTAAGGTTGCAAGGGTGTATACTTTTTTACCCCATCTGTCCAAAGCTCTGGAATCCTTGTCTGAAGGAATAGGATTCTTAGCAGAACTAGCGTTAGCTCCTTTAGGTCCATGTGTAATAACTTCCAGGTCTGCAGCAAGATTTCTGTACAGGTATTTGTGAGAATCAGGTACCCTGTAATACCTGTCAGCTTTACTGGGAGCAGGAGGTAGGGCATCAGGAGTTATCTGGATTCATGGAAAACATCATCCACCACCTCTTAGATAGGGGGGATAGCCAAGGGTCTCTGCTGGGGCAGGTGTAGAAACTCTCTAAGTATTTTCTTATACTGAGGGAAATCCTGGGATTACCAGTGAAAATGTTCCTTGAGGGTGTGAAGGGTTCCCCAAAGGAATGCTCTTCTGGTGGAGAGGCAGATGCAATGGATTCCTCTGCATCAGAATCCTCATAAGCAGTCAGAGGTTGTTGTTCCTCTTCAAAATCTGAATTATCAGATACCTCAGAATCCTGTTCTTTCATTATTTCAGGAGAAGAGTGTCTTCCTTTTAGAAGTTGTGGCCTGACTGCCCCTGATAAGAGAGATACGATCCTCCGCCATTTTAAGCATTTGGGCTTGGGGAGGTGGAGCAGGAGTAAGATGGTGGCTAGAGGTAGATTTTCTAGGAGTGGCCTGGCTTCTAGGCCTTAGAGTATCCATCGGTCTGAGAGAAACGGTAGTCAGATGAAAAGACATTGTTTTTTGTCTAGATTTGGTAGTGTGAAAGGCCTCCTCGGAAGCTGGTGCCTGCGTTGTGGCTCTGGACCCAACCAAGGCAGAGACAACCAAAGGCACGGAAGACAAAGAAGATTTCTGCAGCATACTGGACTCCAAAAGCATCTTGGTAGAGGCCTGTGTAGATATCATATCGGGCATCAGGGGCTGTGAAAGCGCTTCACTGAATTCCGGAGAACTGACGACCTGCTTAGCGGTAGAGTCGTTGGAAGGCTTAGCCTTGTATGGTCTGTCTCTGTCTTTATCTCTACATTTTTTCGGAATGTCCATGGATTGTTGGCTGATGGATGCCATTACAGAATGCGAAGATGGAAGACGAAAATGCCTGTCTACAATAAGAGGTCTACAATGAATGGTACTCCCATTAAAGAGGGCACAGAACCAGCAATGAGGGATGTCTGGTCTGGGCCTAAACAAGTGACGCAGTATGAATGGAAGTCTTGGTGTGGGATCTGCTTTCCACGCGCAAGACAATTGTTAACTTTTTTGGACATCGGTAAGTGCAAGAAAAAAATATCCCCAATGGGGTACTTAGCTTTAGACGTTTTCAGCTGTAATTCAAACTCTGGTAGCGACTGACCGGCACACTTGCGAACTGCTTCTGCTACAGCTCTATGGCAAGAAAGACTAATGTAACGGCGTTGGCTGCCTTCCTTTATAGCACTGACGATCTGACGTCAGACAGCAAGCAACAGCAGCTGATGCAGAAAAACATTGACTCTGGTATTCGGGCCAACCAAGGGCTACCACAGCAGGGATAACCCACTGGTGATGACTGCATCAGTGAAACACGAAGAACATCTACCCATGAGCTCATTTTGGTAGTCTTTTTAATAAACGTTGCCAGGGAGCTGCATCAATATGAATAAGCCCAATCTTCCTTATAATATCTGTGAATTCCTCACAAATAGTTGATATTTCACTCTCTAAAAATGAATTTCTGGTCATTTGTGAATATTGAAATTTGTCCTCAAATTTTCAATAGCTGCACCCAGTCAATATAGCTACACAGTTCATACGCATCCACTTTGAATAAGTGGCAGTAATGAACAGAATTTGTTTTTAAAATAAATTACTATAATTAGTCTGAAATATCTTCCAAGGTTTCCCTGTAATTCTCATGGATGCTGTAGAACAGTGATGCTACATATGTTATCTTCTTGACTTGTAGCAGAAATAGTTACTTTCTTCTCAATGTCAGAATCCATACTTTGTCACCACCTAAAATATCTTGCCAACCCTTTCATGTATGTAATATTAAGATGAGGCTCAACTAATTGTGGTAGCAGCATTTGATTAGCAAGTGATGAAATTATTACTTTGTCTCCCTACAAGTAGGGTTCATAGGTTCATAGGTAGGTACTAGGCTATTGGCCCTAGGGCCTATATAAGCCTAGCCAAACGGTACCTTGGCTTTTGCCACCCAAGAAAATTATTTTCCTGT